>NC_081560.1:182054847-182095887 GCF_022355385.1 Mustela nigripes | reverse complement strand
CTGACAGACAGAAATCACAAGTAGGCAGAGAGGCAGGCAGAGAGAGAGAGGAAGGGAAGCAGGCTCCCTGTTGAGCAGAGAGCCTGATGCGGGGCTCCATCCCAGGACCCTGGGACCATGACCTGAGCCGAAGGCAGAGGCTTTAACCCACTGAGCCACCCAGACACCCAATATAAAAGCTCTTGAAATAAAAGCCCAGTTATTATATTTTCATATTCAAATACCCACCATGATTTTTTTTTTTTCTTTTAAATACCTTCTTCATGACCTAATGTTTTCCTGTGGACTTTGGTCACTTACAGAAACACACGAGGGAGGGAAACCTGCATTAAAAATGATCTTGCCACATTTTGTAGAAAGGGTCCCTGGCACTGGTTACGAATTGCAGCAGCATGGGGCTTATTCGCCAGTTAAAGCCCTATGTAGATGAATTTTTAAAGGGGGCCAAATAGATTTTATTTGCAAATCTGAAGTTTACCAAGAAAAAAAAGTAAACCCTCCCTTATGTAATCATGAGGAGAAGGGATCAGGTGCTGTTACACATTTAGGACACAAAGTACACATAAAAAGCAAGTCTCCACCATTCAGCTGTTTTTGATTAATAAACCTCCATCCATCATAAATTGCTGGAAAAGCTGGCCAGATGTTTAAAACTCACCCCACTTGTCACCTAGGTCATTCCTGCAGGAGAACAATTTAGTTAATTTCCCTACTACAGTAGCTTGATATAATTAAAGACTCAGTAGGGGTGTGTTTTAAATGCTATTAAGTCATTAAGGGTTTTTAGGGGACCAGGAATGTGCCTTCATTGTAGTAAAAAAAAAAAAAAAAAGCAACATTTTCTCAACACAAAGAAGCCAATGATCCGTATTTTAAGAAGCAGGAGTTAAAGTACCTAGCGATGAAATGAGATTCTCAGACATCAATTATGGAAATCAATAAGGAACGCTACAACATACCCTGAGCTTTCTTTACCCTTTCTTGATAGAGGGAGAGACCACAGCAGAGCCAGCAAGACTCTGCTTGCTTTAATCAAAGCAATAAATTCTCTGTGTCAGAACTGCATTTTTGAAGAAGCTCTAAAATTTCTTTTTTGGTGCCGAAGCCTGTTTCTAAGACCAATTTACCTAATTCCCGAGAACAATAAAGGCACAATAAAGGATTTTTCCTGCTGAACCAGTTTAAAATAACATATAGAAATTGCTCTACAAATCTTTCAGCAGCTCAGTCCTGTGAATGAAAATAGGAAGCAGTTGCGGAAAGGCAGGGGCAGAATGAGAATCTACGTGCAGTCAAGTCGCTAAAAAACACGAAACTGACTGTGGCACCAGAGTGTATTTAAAGGGGTTGAGTGGATCGGAAAGGGAATCACCCTGAGCCTGCTTTCCCGAGGTGAGGCCAAAACCACCTGTGGCCACGATGCCTTGTACCCCTGGGTGCTGGCCTGACGTCACCCCAGGAACATGCCCAGCCACTGGACGGGCCCTCAGCTCTCTCCGGCCCTTTCAACAAGCCCTGTGGAAACCACTCCAAGCTGTCCTGGAAGACCTTCCATGTGCCCCGTGATTGCTTATGTACGTTTGACTCTATCTCATCAGTACTGTAGGGGTTAACAATCCAATCCAGAGACAAATCTCATAAGTCAGGACAATGGTCTCAGAGCTCACGGCTCCCTCCATTCTGGTAACTAAGAGAGAACAGGGCCCTAAAAAAGGTGTTGAGTTACTCTCAACTCAGAGCTGTTGGGGGAACCCCAGAGTTGCTACCCACACGTTGCAAAGAGATGTTGAAAGTAGATGACGAGTAGGGTGACCGTCAGAAAGAGTTGGGGTGGCTCTGTGTGGGGGTCACATGACTCCAGCCTGGGCTGGGTCCACAAAGTACTTACTTTGCCCGGGTCTGGAATATTCCAGGTACTTTGAGGGAGTTCAGGGTAGGGGGAAGAATGATCTGAAAGAAAGTCACAAAACCGTAATGAAGGCTTTAAGAGCCAGAGGGTCGTGCACATTCAAGGTCAAGAGTGTGTATTAGGACTTGGCCAAAGGCTGCCTTACGGTCCCTGCCCACAGGGAGATTGCTGAAGAGCCCAGGAAGTTTGGTTTGGGCCTGGGGGTGGTGATCGAGACCATGAGTGACACCATCAGGCCTAGGAGCTTTGGTATAGCAATCCCCCCATGTACCTGAAGGAAAATCCAACTGGACCCAGGACTGGCTTCTGCACAACAAGGAAATCTTGTCCCATAGGTACTTGGTCTAGAGCTAAACCACTTCTTGGACATGCCTGTTTGGAGCTGTCACAAGGAAGAACAGCCTGGTCTAATTGGAATCTTGATTCCTGACTTGATCCAATTAGCGTGCCTGGTTTGCTGAGGTCCTTTGGGGACTAGAAAGGATTCTAGTGACCAGTGGCAATGGAAAGTTCCTGTTTTGAGCTGGAAGGAAACCAGATGTTGAGTATGCGACTGACTGTCAGTGTTGATCCCAGTTCACATGAGGATGGCTCCTTGCAGATGTGTGGGCTAATCAAAGCCAACTGGCTGTCTGGTTTTAAGTGGGTCTGGACCTCTTGCCTAGTCTCCAGCCCCTGCCATAAAATGATTCAGGCTTTAAACAGTTTCATGGTAGCTTAACTTAAGGAGTCCTCCATTTTTTCTTGAGCACCTTCTAGGTGCCAGGTATTGGGGTTACATACAAGGCAGGCTTCTCCTTGATAAGGGTTCAAGGCCACGTGCATCATTGGGCTGTGGTCTGTCTCCTCAACCCCACCCCTTTTGTGCTGCAGTCACACCATTGTAGGGCCCTTGCACATGATGCTCCTCTTCTTAGAATGTTCTTCCTGTTGCTCCATCACACAGCTGCCTGTGTACCATCTTTCAGGTGATGAATGCCTTTCCCGACCACTGTTCCTGGAGTCAACTCCCTATCCAACGACCCAACAGACAGCCCCAGTAATAGTAACTATTATATCTTGAATTTATTTATCCTATAGTTTTCTTCACAGTTTTTACTGCAGGTTGTAATCATTTTGTTGTGTTGTTTGCCCAGGAGAGCATATTGTCTAAAGGTATGAGCTCTGAGGTCTGAACTGCTTGGGTTCAGATTTTGACTTTGCTGCTCCCTGGTTCTCTGTCTCAACCTCAGTGCCTTGGCTTTTTGCAAAAGGGAAATTACAATAATACCCAATAAACAATAAAAACATTTCTTTTTCATGTAAGTTTAATTAAATCTTTTAGTTCATGGTCCTACATTTCTCTTACTTTGAGTCACAGTTTAACAAAACCCTAACATAGCAATGGATAGAGTCAGAGTGTTTTAATGCCCAGACCCCTTAATCAAAAACTTGTATTTTTAGGCTATGATTATTAAAGTCACTCCATATCTTCATTAAATAGGGCAATTTACTACTATAAAATAGAAGAATTTACTTGCCTATAAAACATACAAAAATAGTTCAGAATTAGGAAAAGATAGGTACCTTCCAAGCTAACATAGTATAGCCTGAGCTTTAAATGTTCAGTGCCCTCATATGCATAAAACAACTGAATTCAGATGGCTCAACTTCATCTAAAAAAAACCTGGCCATTTCTAGGATTTAATCATTTGCTAGTTCAATATGATGAGAGGAGACCAGGGAGTTAACACGTCTAAAATAGAGAAGGTGTTAATGACACAAATGAATTATTATAACTTTTAATGGGAAATGTAATAAGTAGCTTAAAACAAAAGAAAACAATGCCTTTTAAAAAAATAATAAAAGCATTGAAAAAGAAATGTGAAAAGTTGTTGGCAGTAGATAATGTTTGACAAGAAAGGCATATGTTTGGAGTATTTTTGAAAGGTGAATCTTGTGGCAAAGAGTCCTTTAGTTAAGAGTCAAATATTAATTAATGTGGTTAGCATGTAATAATATGGTGGCTGTGGTCATGGGAGTGACATGACATATTTCTAGTACTTTAACTAGCAATCTAGAACTTCTTTTGTTCCCTACTGAGAACGTTTCAAATAATCCATGTTGTGACTCCTGAATGGAGCGTGCGTCATCAGAGCGTCAGATAATAAGGAGAGTCTCATGTTCTCTTTCCACCATTAACACTCCAGTAACCAATATGGTTGGCAGTTGGTGTTCTGTTGAATTAAGTTTTCTGGTTACCTGAATTACCATGTGTATCCTGGAGATTCTGAATACTCAAGAGTCTGCACCCCATAAAATTCACAGGACATGAAAGCTCTGCTGAACAGAATTTCATTTTTAACTTGAAAATTATACAAGGTGGTTATAATTTTTTATATTTGCCATTCTGAGCACCAGTAACCATTCTGGTGATGTAGCACTAACTGGTAGCTATTTCCAGTGGATACACTGGACCAATCTGTTGTTCCCAGGCTGGTTATAGGACTAACAGTGGTAGAGTAGCTGCCACTTAGTGAGAGCTTTTCACGGTTTGAGCCCTGATTTAAGGTTGGCTTTACAGGTTGGTTCATGAAATCATCATAGCAGCCCTTAAAGAGAAGTAGCAGTATTAGCTTCATTTACACATGGTGAAACAGAGGCCCAGAGATGTAAGGAAAGTTGTATAAAGTATCTCTTTCTCTTTGTGACTAGAGATGTTGGGATTGGAACCCAGGCAGTCTGCCTCCAAAAATGGCATCTTTATATTGTTACACGTTACTGATCTTGGTTTGTGTGACCATTTTTATGGGGTTATGTGTGTGAGGAAGTTGATAAAGATTGCTTGAATATTACAAAATGTGATAATGATGTGCATATACCTATTTTACATGATGTATACATGTATATATGTATGTATGTGTGTATGTATATTTTGGTATGGGCCAGACTTAAACCTCAAATGGGTAAGGTTATTCTTTTACCTTTGGGCTGGAAATTCAATATTAGTTATTGAAGCCTTTGGGTTAAGTGTTTCTCTCCTCTGGCAATTTTTTTTTTTTTTTTTTTTTGGAGCAGTTTACATAATTTATTATCCATCAGCCTTTTTATAAACATATATTTTATCCCCAGGGGCAATTTTTTTAAGTGAAAATTCCCTTGTAGGAGAAACAACTTATTGTGAATTAAAACTTCAAATGTCCCTAGATAGTTTTTCTGTTGGATTTCTTTCGTGAAGCACTCTCTAAAACTGAGGTATCTTGAGACCTCAGACAAACATTTCTAAATTCATTAGGCCAAGTATCACTGTAATGTTTAAAACTATAATTAAAAAATTAAAACATTTATAAATTATTTAACCCTGATTATGGGCTATAAAATATATATTATAATATAAAGGAATCAAAAAATCCATCATCATTCAAAGCCTGTTGTGCAAGTGTTTGAGATGTTACAATATATGTCAATTATCACAGATTAAAAGCATTGTTACTTTATAGAATGATGGCTACCTTCTTTACATTTCTTTGAGTGTCTTCTTTAGCACACTTTTTATTGAAGTGGAACATACATAGAAAAGTGGACAAATCATAAGTATGTAGTTTAATCAACTTTTACAAAGCGAAGATACCCATGTACTCAGCACAACTATAGCTAGTACCTACCTAGATCAAGAGAGAGTATTAATGATCCCTCCGAAGGTTCCTATTTGTATCGATCCCAGGCATACCCTCCCAAGTTTAATTATCCTGACTGCTATTGCAATCAGTTAATCTTGCCTGCTTCTGATTGGTCTACAATGGGATTCATACAGTAGATCTTCATTCTGTATTTGACGTCATTCTGGTGGGGAAATTTTGCCATGTGTGATGCAGCAATATCTTCTCATTGCAGTAAAATATTCAACTTTGGGGTTTATTGTTTTATATGTCAATTAACATATATGTGTTCTCTATACCTATATTTATATCTAATCTATATCTAATGTATCTATAATCAAGTTAGTTCATTATTTTGTTAAGGTCTTTTATGTTCTTACTGCTATTTTGTCTGGTTGTTCCATCTGTTACAAAGGAGATAAAGTCTCAAATACAGCCTCTATTAGAATTGACTATGATTATGAGTTTGACTATTTTCCCCTTTAGGTCTATTGATTTTTGCTTTATATATTTGAAGCCTTATTATTAAATGCATACAGATTTGTAATTGTTATATCTTCCTTTTGGTTTGATACTTTTACCATTATGAAATAGCCCTCTGTAATGATATTCCGTTCTTAAGGTTCATCTTGTGTAATATTAATATACAACTTTCCTTGGCTGACTTTTACATAGTATAGTTAGTATATTTTCCAACATTCACTATAAACTTTTCTATGTCCTTATATTTAAGGTGTGTCTCTTATAAATAATGTATATGTGTAATATTATAAATAACATATGTAATTTATTAGATATAAAGATATATTTTTAATGAAAATATGTAGAACATTTATAATAAATGTGATTGTTGATGTGTTTGGACTTCCATATATATTTACTTTGTATTTTCCCATCTATTTTAAGTGTTTTTTAAAAGTTGAAAAAAATTCTTACCATATTTCTTTCTTTGTTAACTTATAACTTGTATATTCTTTGTTCTTTTTTTGGTGGTTAAGCATGCATCCTTGACTTAACTAGAGTCAAATTAGTATTCTCCCTCTTCCAGATAATGCTAAGATTGTTGAACATTTAAAAATCTATCCCCTTTCCTCATTTTTTCACTGTCATCAGGCATTTTAATTCTACACATGGTACTTTTCAAGAGATATTATTATTATTATTATATTTATTTAGGTTTACCCATTTAACACAGATGGCCCTTTCCATTTTTCTTCATTCCTTCCTTCTTTGCTGGGTTTCCATCTGGGATCATTTTTCTTCTGTCTGAAAACAAAACAAAACCAAAACAATTCCCTTTATTTTTCTTTAATACAGTTCTGTGAATGATTAGTTTTCTTAATTTTTGTTATTCTAGAAATGTCTTTATTTGGCCTTCAGTTTTGTTTTGAGTTTTTACATTTTTTTGTTGAGGTATAAATTATATAGAGTAAGGAGCACATAGCTTAAGCTTATAGCTTAAGCTGATAGCTTAATGTGTGTGTGTGTGTGTGTGTGTATTCATTATACATGCACACACACCTGTGTAACCACCACCCAGATCAACATATAAATCATTTGCATCATCTCTGCACAATTTTTGTGCAATTCCAAGTTAATAAATGTTTGCACAGAGTTAACTACTGACCTCTAGATTAGTAAGTCAGATTAATTTTACTTATTTCAAAAATTGTAATAAAAATGGTATCATATATTAGTTACTCTTTTGTTTCTTCTTTCACTTAATGTTGTATCTGTGAATTTCAGCTGTGTTGTAAGCTTAGCAGTTTTCATTGTTACTGCTGTACAGTATTCTGTTATATGACATTACCATAATTTGTTCGGTGGCTGATAAGTTGTTTGGGTTGTTTGCTGGTTTGGGCTGTTGCGAAGAATGCTTCCATCAATATTCTTGCTTAAGTCTGTGGAAAGAATAGTGCAATTCTTCTGTGTATAAACCTGCAAATGAAAGTTTTGGGTCATTCAGTGTATGTATATAAAGCAAAAAAGACAATGTGCCTTTTCCCCCCATATGCTTTAAGATGTTGTATTAGTCTTTGGTTTTAGCTATTTTATTATAATGTGTGCAGATGTGATTTTTCTTTGTATTTTACTTAGGTTCATAGGGTTTTGTTTGTTTGTTTTGTTTGTTTAATCTGTGGCTTGGTTTTATTTTTTAGTTTTGGTAAATTCCTAGCCATTTTCTCTTCAAATATTGCTCCTTTCCCCTCCCATTTCTTCTGTCCTTCTGAGACCCCCAAATGCATATATTGTAGACCTTTTGTTATGTCTTCTATGGCTTTTATACTGCTTTCTGTACTTCTCAACACCCTCTCTCTGTTATGGTTTGTTTTATTTTTGTCCTGGCTATGTTCCTTCCTCCCTTCCTTCCCTCCCTCTGTCCACTCCCCTCTTTCCTTCCTTCCTTCCTTCTTTTCTTTCTTTCTTCCTTCCCCTTCCTTCCCCCCCTTCCTCTTCCTTCTCTCCTTCCTTCCTTTCCCTTCTTTCTCAGGCTCCACACCCCAGCATGGAGCCTAACCCAGGGTTTGAACTCACCATCTTGAGATCAAGACCTGAACTGAGATCAAGAGTCAGACACTCACCTGACTGGACCACCCAGGTGTCCATTCTGTTAGATTTCTGAGTTCTCTGATTCTCTCTTCAGTTATGTCTACTCCTCTACTAAAGCCTTCTATTAGGTTCTTAGTTTCAGTCATTTTATTTTTCTAGAATTTCCATTTATTTCCATTCTAGAGTTTCCCTGTTTTTATACATTTCAGGTCTCTTCTATTTTTGTGAACAGATTAATTACAGTTATTGTAAAGTTTGTGTCTGATAACTCTTAATATCTTGGTTAACTGTAGTCTGTTTTTACTGTGAATTTTTTGTCGTGATTCTTTTTTTTTCTCCCCCAGTGTGAGCAGTTAATTTAAAGTTGTAGGCAGAGTAGTTCTCTATCAGTATGAACTTTGCAGAAGCATTGCTTTATGTTATTTTCCTCCAGGGAAAATACACCTTGTCCTTGAACTCGCTGCAGAAGAGAAGATTACTTTACTTCAATGAGGGAATAAGCTGACCCCAGCCTGGCTGGGCTCTTTGCAATGCTTGGTCCTCCCCTGGTCTGCTCCTATTCGTGGGATATTAACCTCTGGGGTTTCCAAATGAATGTCTGCAGTATTTCCTTTTTGCTTGGCTTCTTGGCTTCTTCTTCTTCTTCTTCTTCTTCTTCTTCTTTTTTTTTTTTTTTTTTTTTTTGGTGCAATTTGACCAGAAAGTGCCCCTAGAAGAAATCACTGAGAATTGGGTTCAGCCTTTTGTACCTTGCTGCATCCCAGGATCTTGCCCTCTCCCCCCAAACCTGGTTGATTTGCTGATCCTGAACTCCTAAGTTCTGTCTCTCCAGATTGTGAGACTGACTCAACTCTGCCGCTTTCTCTACCTCTTAGCAGTCTCCTCCCTCTTTTCTTCTCAGCTTCTTTCTGCAGCCAAAAATGGGCAAATACTCCAAGGAGACGGGAGGTGTGCAGAAATTTGGGCTCATCTCAATGAACGCCCCTTCTCTCTGGGCTGTGCCTTCTCATGTCCTAGATGCTTTGGAAGTCTTCTGATGCCTCTGGACACATGGGTTTTTTGTTTCATCCAACTTTGCTCTTGCTCAGATCTTCTATATACTATTCCATCATAGCTGGAAAGCTTTTACCATTTTTCAGTTTTGATAAACATACACTATAATCTCCAAGCAACCCCAAGTAAGAGAAATATAGCAATATTCATTAGCATAGAACATGATATGACTATCTTTATAATTTTTTCATTATCTGTTATGATGCAAAATAACTTCTGGAATGCTTTAATGTAAAATCACGGTCTTACTACTGTTTATGTTAAGATAGAAAAAGGAAGATTAAAATGTTACTTAAATATTCATTTGAACGAAAGCCCCCTGGCATCTAGAAATGCTGCTGTTACCACAGTGAGGTCACTGTTTGCAGGGCGAGATAGCACCATGGCTGAAGAATGCTCCTCTGTCTCAGTTCTGCCATATGCAAGTGGGCTGTGGTTTGGGCACTGATATCATTTATAGGCAGAGGCAAGCTCCGTTGCTTGGAATCAGCATGGCCCTTTCCTCTGCAAGGTGAATATCACAGTGGCCCAAGAGGTCTAAAGCTGTCAATCATTTCCACAGTCATCAGAAAGACAAGCTCCATTTTTAACTGACAGCATTTCTAAAGCTGTCAAGCAGGAGCAAGAAGAGCAGGAGTGAAGTCTGTCTTCTTCAGAGGGCGCCTCCCTTTTAGAAAATGCCCACTTGAGATTTATGAAAGGAAAAAAAGTAGCCATTTTCCCATTGCTCTCATTCTTTTTTTTTTTTTTAAAGATTTTATTTACTTATCTGACAGAGATCACAAGTAGAGAGAGAGGCAGACGGAGAGAGAAGAGGAAGCAGACTCCCCACTGAGCAGAGAGCCCAATGCAGGACTCGATCCCAGGACCCTGAGATCATGACCTGAGCCAAAGGCAAAGGCTTTAACCCACTGAGCCACCCAGACGCTGCAGCTCCCATTCTTTTGATACTGTGTACTTACTGTGTGTGTTCAGGTGCTCTGAGAGAGCTAAAACATTATGCGTAGTAACTCCAGCCTTTTAACACTCTAGAAGAGTAGCCAAGATTTCTGTGAAGGGTGAAAATAACTGTTGCAGAAGGTAATTGTAATGGGAGGTTTGCCTAGGGGGGGGGGATCTGTGAGATGCGGAGGTACCTGGGAAGGCTTCCTGGGGGAGGCAGATCTCCTGTTGGGGCCAATGTTCAGCAGTTCTTACTCACTTCTCCAGAACTGAACTGGTGCCCGCCTCTGCTTCATGATTTCCACTGGCTCTTTCTTCCTCCTTCAGTTCTGTGGTCTGAACAAGATTTGACAAGTGCCGCTTCAGTGTTCTGTGGTTTCTTCCTGGGTAAATCCATCTCCAGTGCAAATGGGTGTATGGGATGTCTTCCCAGGCTTTCTTCTCCTTTGGACCTTTGCCATCCAGAATGAACCCTCACCTGCAGACCGTTCCCACACCTCACTGTGACTTCCCTTGGCATTCAGCAGTTGCCACAGGATGAATGTCGAGGCAGAGGCAATCAGAGAGAATCGGGACCTGAGCTTCTTGGGTGCCATTGCTCAGACCTTTGAAGGGGTTTCAACGAATTAGTAGTGTTGAGAGAAAATTCCTTTTAATCATTTCCCCTCTTTTTTTTTGTTGGCTCTGTGAATTTTTCCAGAAGGCAATGACCAGAACTTTATGAAAACCAAATGATAGGTTATTTGAGAGAAATAAAAGATAATTGATTTGGAATATCAATTTATCTTCTCTCTGTAGTTCCGTAGAGAGGGTCCCCCCACTTGTCCTTGAAATCCAAAGGAAGTTTGTTATTTAAGGCTGACGCTAATTTGTCAAGTCATTGGGCCTCAGAAATAGTTCTTTTAATAGCTTGAGACTCTGGAGGCATCCTATGTATAAAGAGAGAGCAAGTAGAATAGAGAGGCAGGCTGGTGAGCCCATGCAGTAGGCAGAGAGACGAGTCCCCTCACTGCAGATTCCATCTTCCAAGGTCAAGCCCACCACTGAGTCCAGGACAGGAATTCACATGTTCGGTTGATTGACTATTGGAACTGGTTTACAGTCTCGCACACGATTGTCTTCTGCTCTCATATACCTCACCAATCCATGAATGAATGGCTCCCAGCTCTATGCCTTATGTTGGAGAATAGCTAGAATGAGGGCTGCAACACTCAGGAAATATCCAAACCTATCATCATCTCTACCTTCTGGGTTTTAACAACCTCCCATGGAGCCTTTGGGGACATGACAAAAAATGGGAGTAGAGTTCTCGAGCCATCTTGGGTTGATGAATACCTAAGGAATGCTATTATTGGGTTGAACCTTGTTGGAGAGAGGTCTCCAGAGGATGCACCACATCAGACTTCAGTCCTTGCCTTCACTCTGTATAACATTTTAGACAAGAAGAGGACATTAAAGGCATGTGCAGACTGGGGGGACCCAAACTTATTCTGTAAAGAGCCATATAGTAAATATATTAAATTTTCAGGCTCGTGGGCCTTGGCTACACCTGCTTAACTGTCTTGTTCGAGTTTAGAAGCAGCCACAGAGAACATGTAAACAACTGAGCATGGCTATATTCTGATAAAACTGTATTTTTGAATACTAAAATTAGAAGTTCATATCATTTTCACTTGTCATAAAATATTGTTCTTCTTTGAACTCGACCCTCCCCAACCATCTAAAAATGTAAAAGCTCTCTTAGCTCGTGGGATGTACAAAAGAAGGGGATGGGCTGGAACTGGCCTGCAGGCTGTAGTTTGCCATTCACTGGTGTAGAGAGTTGGACACCTAGAGGGATTCCTACCATAGCTGATGCTGGATTCAAGCTCCCCATGAATCTTGAACAACATGAATGATGGACCCAATCTAATGAAGTCAAGTGTGATGGGGCTTGTTCTATGAGCGATCCCTCACTCAATTGCTATTTCTTGAGGGCTTGCTTTGTGCCAGACATGAGATGAGCAATAATTTCTCAGGGATGCTCTGGTGGGCGAGCCTGGGCTAGATGACTGGGGAATGTCTTCCCTTTATTCATGACGTTCTGGTATAGCCAGGAGAAAAAGCAAATGCACGGGGATCCAGAAAAGCATGGGGGTTATAGAATCACAAATAACTGCTAAGAGGACCAACGCCATGTCTCTGTGATGGAGGCTGATGGAGGGTGGAGCTGTGTCCTCGGGCCACGAGTAACTCAGGGCTTCTACTGGCAACAGATGAGTGAACTGAAATGGTCCTGGTTTCACCAATGTTGGCAACTTCTCTTTTCTGATGAGAATGTTTTAGGAGTAGAGAAGGCCCTAAATTATCTGCTAATGAAATTATTTATTATTTAATATTATATATTTAATAATATATAATTATTATTTACATAATTATATATTTATATAATTATACATTTAGCAAGATATAATCATATATTATTTAATAATTATTTATTCCCCTTGCTATTGTGCAGTGGACAATAATGTTTATAATTATGAACCTGAGGCACTAAATATATCATCAGAGTAAATAGGGCTTAAAATATCTTCTTAATAGTAAACACACGATACTATGTTTCAGTTGTTTTAAAAATATACCCTTGTTATGATAAATATAACTCTTTATTAACCAGAATGCTTACCCAAGTACCCATTTCATCTCCAACCCACCTCGGTTGGTTACCAACAGATTACCATTCTCCTTTTATATGGCTGTAGGAAGGAGTAGCTAGTTAGGAAGTAGCTCTTGCTTGCCTTGAAAGATCTGAGGCATATTTCCAAGTCACAGACTTTCTGAAGGAAGGGTGGGTAACTCAGTCATTTGAAAAATTTGACATATTTCAGCAATTCTAATACATATTTTCCCCCTACCTCTTCTCATTTTTTTTTCAATGGATTACTACTTTATGGGGGAAGAAAGGGAGTGCAATTTCCATAACCCCATATTTGGTTCCTCCATTTACCTGTTATATTCCTTTCATCCCTCATCTTTGCTGTTTCGGAATTGCACTCCCTCTTCTCATTTTTGAAATCATGATGCATCTGACAATCAAAGGTGTTCAGAACCACTCAGACTTCTCTTTCCTCTTTCTTTTAGTTTCCTTCCCTTTCTCTCTTTTTACCTTCTCATAAAATAAAAAGTATATCTTTGAATGAACCCCATTTTACACTATGAAATACAGCATTTTTGGGTAAGCCAGTCTACTCTGAATGCTTGTAACTTGGGGTGGCATTGTAGGGGGTGGAGTCTGATGGCCGCGATCTCCATCCTGCTCTTCCCGAAGTTACTTTAAGTAATGATAATAATATTAACATAGAAATTGATGTTTTCTCAATCTTACGTAAGACATGAATAGAGCACCTGGGTGGCGCAGTTGGTTAAAACTCCAGCTCTTGGTTTGGGCTCAGGTCTGATCTCAGGGTGGTGAGATGGAGCCCTCAGTCGGGCTCCGAGCCCTGCAGGGAGTCTGCTTCAGGATCTCTCTCTCTCTCCCTCTCTGGCCCTCTCCACTGCACTCACACATGCATGCACTCACTCTCTCTCTTGCTAAAATAAATCTTTGAAAAAAAGAGACAGGATTAAAACCATCTTTATTTTTATTTATTTGTAACAGAAATTCTAACTACCCCCCACCCCGCCCCCAAACCACTATGCTTGCTGTGCGCACACAACTTAAAGTTTCTGTCCCCACGAAAGCCGGAGTGCTGACCCAGGGCTTGCCCCAGTTAGAATGTCAGTGCTGCCATTCTAAAGCAGAGGCAATTTTATTTCAAATATGTCTGTGCATTTTTTAATGCAACAGCCTCTAAATCTCTTTTTCTTCGTCAGCAAACTTCCTTGCAATGCATAAAAGAGGTTAGGTAGAAGTAATATTTTTATTTTAGAGCAAGGTTATTTTTTGGTCAGTTGCTAGCTCACGGACTCTCTGGGTATGAGTTCCCAGCTACTCTTTTCATCTAAATCAGGACCAGGACACTCACTGATGTGCTTAAACTTGGTGGCAAAAAGATAATTCTGCACTTGGGTGAGAGGTAGGGGAGACCCCATTCCTAGTGTTAGATCTCTGGGTCTGAGCAGTGCGAATGGTGTGACTAGGGATTTAATGCTTTTGACACATCTTCCTTCTGTTTTTCATTCTGGGTAGTTCTTTTCAGAGTTCAAAGACTCTGTCTTCCAAGGCTCTAGAAAGTCAGTGATATATGACTGTCTCTATGTTTGCCCTACTTTCTGCTTTTAACAGTAATCAAGCCTCATTTCTCAATTTAATTTGGCTAAATGGGCTTGGATTATAATTCTAAGGGATTTCTTGTGATGTCGGGAAAACACAACTCTGTTTCTTAGCCTTCACAATGGAGGGAATAAAGAAGTTGACAGGCTTTGATAGATTAAATTATGTTCTTTGTCTTCGTCTTTTCTTTATGTTTGAAGTTATTTTGTATAATTTAATAAACATCCACTTTCTTTTCTGCCTCTTTGATCAAAAGCTTTGTGTAGGAGCAAATAAGAAATAAAAGCTGTGTCCATCCTGCTGGCCACACAGTCTGCAGCCATCTATCACTTGGCCATCTAGCATGTCAATGTCCACTTTGGGAAAAACAGCAAACAATACAGATTGTTAGCACTTGGGTCTGTCAGCTTTTCTAGCTCCAGTTTTGTTATTAGGCAGCTCGCACAGTCACAAACACAGCAAAATTATGCAGGGAGTTCAAATGGAGACACTAGCATCGTTTTTGATTGTGTGAGTTTCATTAAGCATTCCAGGTAAACTTTTGCACAAATGTTTGGTCAATACCTACAAGTATTTGTTTATAAGTATTACAAACATTTTGGGGGCACCTCATTTTTTTCCCCAAAACCCATAGAGGGACCAATCTTGCTCACCCTTCCCAAGGGTCTTCATGACAGTATCTCTAGTCTGGGAAGTGGGTAGAAGTCAGTCCATGGACCTTCACTTTCATCATCGAAGACCCTGTTTATGAACATGGGAGCCGTTGCCCTGAAGACTTTCTGCTAGGAAAATATTTCATCTCCACTGGGAACTGAAATGCTCTTTTTAGCAGACAGGGAATCCTATGACCTTGTCTTCCCTCTCCCTTCTTCTCTCTGTCTCTCTCTCTCACTTTCTCCCCTTCCCCTTCCTCCACGTCTCCCATCGCCTTCTCCCTCCGCCTCCCCCTCCTCCTTTTCCTCCTCTTTCTCTGTCTCCCCGTCTCTCTGTCTTTCTCTAATTTGGCAGCTAGCAGTTCAGCAGGAAGATCATTTTATCCAAAGAACCACTTCCCCCTCCACACGATACAGTTCACAAACTGTTTATTTAATTCTTAGGCTAAAGTAAAATTTTTTGTCTCATAAAAGTAATATTTGTCGTAGAATGGCTTTTAAAAACCCTTGATGTATAATAAAAAAAAAAAATCATTTAAATTTCCAGTTCTCAAATGCTAGCATTTTGCTATATTGTTTCCATCTGGTAATTTTTCTTTGCAAAAACAACAACAGCAACAACAACTTTTTTGCTCAGTTGAGATTCATTGATAATGTATTTTGTCTTCTGTACTATTCAGTTAACAAATATCATCTTCCCGTATGCTATTAAAAACATTTGTAAGTGTAATTTTTGATGGCTGCATACTATCCCACTGTATGTTGGCCATATTTCCCCAACCATTCCCCTCTGTTGGATGTTTAAGATAAATCTAATTTTTACTTCAGGGTGTGAATTAATTTAGAACAACCACCTCTAGGAATAAATAATTGTCAGTATTTTATCCCTCTAAATTTCCCTAGTACAGGGGTCTGCAAACTCTTTGGTATAGATCCAGGTAGTAAATATTTCAGGATTTTTCGGTCATATGGTCTCTGACACCTCCCAGCTCGCTCTCAGAGTGAAAGCAGCCATGTGCAAACCACATCTGGGTTTCCGTAAAACTTTATTTACTAAAACAGGATTAGGCTCTTGGGGCCGTAGTTTGGAAACTCCTGCTCTAGTGTCATACAATTTGATGCTTCCGGCTTTCAAAAGCTTGTTTAGAATTCGGTGGGTAATTATAAATCCATCGCATTATTCTCTCACCCCCAAGTCCTTTAAAGTTAATATTTAGGTTCAAACCAGCTCACAAGCAGCAGTCCCCGCCAGACCTGACAGCAGAGGAGTGGTTCCCTCCCTGCCTGTGGCTCTCTTGGTGGGTCAGATGGGCCATCTCCCAGACTGTGAAGCCCCAGGGGAGCCATCTTCTGGCCTTGAGCAACTCCACTGCTACATTATTTACCCACATGTCAAATCTGTTTATACAGTGACTCCAAAGGGCCTTGCTTGTGTTGGCACCTGCCTTTGCCAGACCATCGCTTGTTCTCGGCTCCAGCCAGTCAGGTAACAAGCCAGAAAGCCACGCGAAAGGAAAAATGCTGTGAAACTAGTCCTACTGTCTTCCCAGGGCAAAAATCTGCCAGTTCTTAGTGGTCAGATCCTACTTTCCCAAACTTGGCTCCTTGGAGAGTATGAAATAAAGCAAGTTGAAGAGGAGAGTTACGGATATCGTCTCTCATATTTGGTCACCTCAAGCCCCCTTGTAGCTGTTGTGTGCAGCACTCCTCCAAGGAAGGGGATTCTTGAATGTTCCTTAGCACCGCCAAAATGCATGTGCATGGGGGGTTCTCCTGCTCTTGGAATAGTCAAGAGGAAGCTCAGAAGTAATGGTGCTCATATCTTTTCATGGACGCAAGAGGTGCAAATGGTTGGTATTAACCTCCCCTCATCAGCCTACTTTCTTCCAAGGAAGGAAGGAAGTTCTTGCGTGACGGCTCTGTCTGTGAGGGTAGTGCAAAATGTTTCTTAAAATGCTAGGACGTCGTCTTTGAACACGTCCCACCATTAAACCAACCGTAATACCGAGTGAAAAGCCAGACCAGGCTTTTGTATCGGAATTCGAGATGTGATCTTTTCAGCCTGTGTCAGGGCTGTCTCAAGTTCTCTGGCTGTGAACTTCAACTTATGTATAATTTATTGCTCAGGAGGAGGAGCTAATTTGGAGTTATTATATTTTGTCTTGAAGCTGATATTTAAGGGAAAAGGAGAATCGTGGCCCACCCACTCTCGGCGTTTGCCAGCGATAGATTTGCTTCTTTATCCTTAAAGTCAGTTGAGGAATTTTCGAGGGGAGAAGACAAATGTCAGTAGAAAAATGTTAACTTAATAAAACAGACTAAGATCAGATTTCTCTCCTTCTGGCCGCGTCCCGCCTGGAATCCTTTTGTTAACTTCTTGAAACTTCCTGTGATTTATAGGACCCCTTTCCTGTAGGCAGAATGCCTTTTGATTAAGAAGTGAACCACAGCTCTGAAACCACAGGGACAGCTGTTGTTGGAATTATCCAGAACGCTAAGTGCCATTTTCCACTTGGGCGTGTGAAGACACCGTGTTAGTGCCCAAAGTTGCCCAACTGTGAGCAGGCATTGCATTGTTCTAGGCAACCATTGTTCCCCATTTTGAACCTTTTGACCTGCAGATGTTTTTAAAAAAAGAAGGTCTTTAAATGTCTTAAATGGATGGGAGTAGGAGAGTGGTGTTCGACCCCGGTACATTCTCGATTTCTTCCCATACTAAAATTCTGTAAGACTCTGGAATCCTATGAATAGCATCTCAACTACCTAGAATGGTAATACCAAGGGGGGGATTGGGGAAACTCTCCTCCTACAGGGTCCTGTCAGGGTCTGGCACAGTTGGCGTAGCAGTGGGAATGGACAAGGTGTGTGTTGTTTGAAAACAAAGCAGTGATTAAACCCGTTGCTCGTATGTTTGATGTAGTTTTCATTTCAAAGAACATTAAGACAGTGTGAAATTTTCTTTTTTTCTCTTTTTTAAAGATTTTATTTATTTACTTGAGTAAGAGAGAGAGCAGGAGCAGTGGGGAGAGGCAGAGGGAGAGGGAGAAGCAGACTTCCTGCTGAGCCTGCTGTGCCTGACACGGTACTAGATCCCAGGACTCAGGGACCGTGACCTGAGCCAAAGGCAGACACTTACCAGACTAAGCTAACCAGGAGCCCCAAGAGAGTATGATATTTTCATTTGTTGCAGAGAGGCACAAGGGAAGATGGGATGCAAAATACTCATGGAGACCATGACCCACAAGTGAGACCAGGTCAGGCCAAGAGGGCACTGAGTATCTCTGCTCTGAGCCTCTTTGGGTCTCTGAAATGCCTAGAGCTGCCAGTGTGGAAGCCCTTTCTTTGAGATGTGCCACACAATCAGAAGAACTTAGCAAATATACTTGTGGCACTTGGAAGGGGAGACAGACTGAGGTGTCTCCATTCAGGAAAGTAAGAAGATCATCACATTATCAGCGCTTGGGAAGCAAATCACAGCAACTGGGAATGGGGCAGGCAGGCTTTGATAAAGAAGGAGGTCAGAGGCTAGCACTGGGGTTGGCAAATTACAGCCCATGGGCTTCTCTGGCTTAGTGCCTATTTTTATAAATAAAGTTTTATTGGAACACAGCCCTCCTATTTATTTGCACATCGTCTATGGTTGCTTTTACTCTCCAGTAGCAGACTTGAGTTTTTGCAAAAGAGACTATACGACCTGGAAAACTAAAAATTTATACTATCTGGCTCTTTATAGAAAACAAGTGTCAACTCCTGCTCTAGGGAATAGATCCCAGTCAGAGGAAGATGTCCCAAATGGCCCTGAGATGGGAAGACCAGACATAGAGAGCACATGAAAGCGCTGTGCCCAGAGGTAGGTGGGACACAGGAGAGGAGGGGAAGCTTGCCCTGTGTGCCTGTTGTTTTTCTCTTCCTTTGAGTTCTGTTACTTGAACTTCCCTAGTTGTAAGTGCAAGGTAAGGTCAAGGTTTAGTAGCGAGGAGTGGTTGACAGGGTGACTGTGGGCAAATTCCTCCCTTGTCTATTTGCTGGCACCCACACACCTGTGGACAATGAAGATGGAATCCAGCCTAGAGCTTTGGGCGAAACCCTGCATTTAACACAACTGCAGGAAGGGCAGGTGACTCATATGCTGAGATCTTGTTCTGTTTGAAAAGAAGCAATGGAAGGTACATTGGAGCAGAAGTGTCCCCCATAGCTACTCTCCAAGAGTCCCAATCAGGAGCTGCGCACAGGCTCGCACCTGCTTAGCCTCAGTGAGCTGATAGCTAGGAGGTTGATGTGGGGTTGTGGGAACATGCTGCTCCTTGGCCCCAGCCAGCATCGCTCAGGGAGTCAGGCTCACACAGGACCTGTGACCTTGCAGTAGAACGGACTGTGTCTGGAGTGTTCCTGGATAACACCGATGGGGACGGCATGTAGAGTTCTCAAGAACTCCTTCCAGTGATGTGGGCCAGTGTGATCTGTTCTGAAGGTGCCCTTTCCTGGGCTGGGTTAGAGAGAGGAATGCACAAGTATCAGAAGTGGGTTTTCCTGGCCCGCCTCCTTTTAATTTATGTTCTAGTGCTATCTGCTGAAACATAGCAAAGCACCACGAGAAGGAGGCAACCGTTGTTCTCTGGCTCCCACAGCAGGTGGAATCTCTTGGTGCTTCCACACCTGCTGGAATGAGTTCACAGTGGGCTCCTCCCTCCTGACAAAGGCTTAGTAACCTCAGGAACAGGGCTGGGGATGTAATCTGGGTGGAATTCTCCTGTTTATTCCTTTTGGATTTTTCTAGTTATATTTTTGGGTGCTTCACAGTAGAGCTAGCCAAAGGTCATTTTTTTGACCCAATAAAGGATTACGTTGCAGAACTTCTGGACCTCAGTCCATTACTACGATCCATTAGCCAGGGAAATGGGATGGGAATGGGGAGAAGTATTTAAAACTTAATTTGGTTGAAGACTGTTCCCCAAATCCCCCAATTTGTAAGTTTATTCTTAAAGACAGAGCTGGGTATCCAGCCAGTAGTGTGCATTCATTAAAGCCATGTGAAATTTGAAGCCCCATTAGCTCCTTTACAGTATCATCTTGCCTCCCTTCCGAGAAATTCTCTTTGGGGAGAGGGGCATCCTGGTCTTGAGACAGTTTTTCTGTTGGAGTGGGAGTTCTAGTCTGTGTCATTTCTGTTGTCAGCCTTCCTTTTAAAAGTATGGTTTTACAATCACTCTATTAACCTGGGGACTGGTCCCCGTGCCATCTCTAGGATACGTCTCCTGTAAATCAGACCACTTGGTCCTGGCATGTGTGACCCCATGCAGATCCAGGAGCGCCCTGACTGCCCCTCCCTTCTCTCCATCTCTGCTGCATTGGCCATCCTCTTGGCATAGAATGCCAGTCCTCTTTTGGAATAGCTTCAAGGCCAAGGCAGGTGCCTGGTTCAGAGACAAGGAACCAGGTGCCTGGTTCCAAGGGTCTGACCACTAGAGTGACACGATGTGATGGGAAGCACCGTGGTCCAGGTAATAACAGCCTCTTGCTCCCGAGACAGACTCTCAAACCGTTAGAGTTTAGAATGAGTTGCGTTTCCTTTTTCTGCCAAACAGAGGTAAGGGTGTCCACCTGGTCTGTTTCATATGACTTCTGAACACTATCGTTTCTAATAAAATACACTGGAGGAGGCATCAACTGCAGGGGAACAGAGGAGGAAGTATAGACAGTTTCATGGCAATGACAAAGGAGGTTAGTTCTAGGACAGCTCCCCGAGAAGGACCTGGGCAGGGAGATCTGCGTCAAGGGCCAGATGCTGCTGTATCGGGGCGAGATTATCACTCCTTGAACTATGTGGGCAATATAGCTCAGCACATTGAGCAGAACAGGGAACAGGTGCTCTTTGGTGCTTTTATTGTTTTGTTATGTGTGTAACACTCTCCAGTCAGAGCAAAATAAACACGTAGCCTGGTTATTTAATAACAAGGAAAAGGCCACACACCAAACCAGGGTGAAAAGGCAAATAGACAAGGAACAAACACTCTCCTTGGACAGGTGGCAGCTACCGAGAGGGGCAGGGTCCACCAGGGTATTAGGGTGAGGGGTTTCTCGGCAATAAGGAACTTTCTAAAATCTGTGTCTGAAGCCAAGGACATTGCTACATGTTGAACTGGCCTGTTCAAGGCCATGGCAGCCATGACCCTCCATGGGAAGGTGGGGGTCCCATCATCTGGGCCTGGGGGAGGTTCCAATGAATTGTTACAGGTAAGGGGATCTGAGGGCACCTCTGAGTTATGGCGTTGGAAGTTACGGAGCAGAAGGCTTAGTTCCAGGGAGTCGGGGCGAGCCTGGAGAAAAGAGGGTGGGGCCAGGGGAAAAAAGGCAGCTGAAAAGGTGGCTGCTGCCTTGAGGCCCTGCCAGCTGTGCGACTTCCTTCTGTGGGCCAGCTGGGCACAGAGCAAGGGTCGCTGGGCAGAGCACCATGTCTCCAGAGCCTCCTGGATTTCTGTTGTTTGCCTGAGCCCTGGCAATCATTGGTCTGGGAAAGGGTTGCCTTCTTGGGGGAACTTTCAAAAAGAGTTTGATTATTTTTTTCTTATTCTGTGATTTGGATGATTTTGAAAAGTGCATAGTACCACTTGCACAGGCTGAAAACTCACGCTGGGAGGGGTTGGTTGGGAACCCTAGAGCCTCTCCTTCCTTCTGCACTCATTCGTTATAGGGCTGATAGAACTTCCAAGCCACAGGCTCAGCTCCCATTTTTTTTGGCCTGGATACTTCTCTCCTGATCTCCTCAAGAGCCATTTACACTTGCTGTTGGCATTGCTTTGAGCTGTCCTGGTAAGAATACAAGCTCCTTCAGAAGTCTGCCCTGAAAGTTTATCTGTGGAGTAACTGAAAACAACTTCCTCTAGGAGGGGGCATAGACACACACAGAGAAAAAACAAGGCAGGTGCTTCTATCCCATTTTACATACCTAGAAGCCAAGACTTGGTCAAAGCCAGTGCCTCATTCTCATATGAAGTCTGATGGGGGCACATCTGAACCAGTTCTGACCACTGTGAGGCTCTTGCTTCCTGAAAGACGGGAAGAAAAGTGAGCCAGAGACTCTGGAGGGGCAGCGTTGGTCCCCACAAATACTCACGGGCCCAGGAGGTAGACAGCCACTGTGGCTGTAGGCACCCGAATATTGATTGACTTGAGTTTCATAAAAGATGAAAATAGAAGAACCCAGAACCTCTGCATAATCTTATTAATAACAAACCATCTCCTGACTGCTTTTCTTCCCATCAAAGGAAGGGATCTGGGAAAGCAGGGGGTTTAGATGAGTTTAAATCAGGCTTGGACAAAAAGTCAAGGTTGGATTAAGCAGTCACTAGCTAACTAGCCCAAATGGGCAGCCATTAAGGATTAGTAAAGTAGATAGCAAATTGTGACCGAGGTCAGTCTGTTTTCAAAAATACCTGCAAATTACCTGCCATATTTGCTAAAAATACAGTTTAAATCCCAGATTCCATTCTTTCTGTCAGCGCTCTCAGAGCACACTGGCCTTGGTGCTCCCTGGGAAGTTTAAGAAACAGTACTTAAACTTACATGCAAAAATAAGTAGACAACTTGGAAAAGCAAGAACTTGCCTCTGGATTGACATACATGATTCTTCCACGTTACGGGAGGATAGAGAATCGTGGGCATCTTCTCTTCCCTGGCCTGCTACTGCTCAAGCTTCTGGCTAAGGCACATGCACAGGTCTATCTGTGTAAGATGTAGAAGGGCTACGCAGATCCCTTTCTTTTGATTTCCTTCATCTGGGCAGCTGGGTTGAGAAGTTAAACTGATATCTGATTTCTAGATCTTTCCTCCTGTTTTTCCCCCATAAAATAAGATCCCAGGGGTGAGGGACGGAGAAGAGGAGCTCCACTTGGACCCCCTCTCAGCTGCCTATTGCAGACCATCTTGTCCACATTCTTCGTGGTGGAGAGTTGCTGCGTATAATGTAGAGGTTTTGCACCCTTATTCTGCCATTGCTCCTTTTACGGATAGGACACACAGTAACCCCAAAAGGAGGGCAGCTGATGGGGAAGGAGATGGGGTGTCCCATGGGGAGGGGGATTGATGAAGGCAGATGGAGGGAGCTTGACCAGAGAAATGACTAGGGAGTCTGATGGGGCGGGGCAGTGGGGCAGTGACAGGACCTTCGGGAGAGGAAGGCTGGGGACAAGAGGAGGGTGCTGGTTGGGATGGGGCTTGTGGGAGGGTCACAGAAGGGGAGGGAAACCAGTAAAGAGGGAATCACTGGAGAGGGGGGCTTATCGGCAGGGTTGGACCTGGTTATTTCCGAGACTCTAATCATAGCAGTACCAAATTTTGTCAAAAGCTCTCTTGTAACCACACCATTATCTTTTCATAAAAGGTAAAATATTTCAATCTCTAAAAAGCCCTGTAGTGCCTGACCTCCCTACTGCAGGGCCTGTCTGAAGTGCCACCACCCCCTGTCACCTGGTAAGAGCTTGTGCTACTTAGAGGCGAGACCTCTAAGGAAATGAGTTCTATGAAGCCTGGAGTCTAGAAACTGAAACAGAAAGAGACAGTGGCCATTATGCCCATGGAGGTGGAAAACGTATGACTCTCCAGCATGATGCGGGATCAGAAGATTCTCCATCTTACTCAACCACACGTATTCTCAAACATTTGGGTCTTTTTTGAAGATCTCATGCAGAGTAGTGGGCACACCAGAATACGTTCAGATGCTGTTTGCCACTTCTACTTTTTGGAAGTAGATTTCTGCCTAGAGTTGCACTTTCCAAGGCTCAGGCCCTGTAACATCATGGTCTTCTATATGTGGAATAACAAAAGGGAGCTAATAACAGTTCATTAAGAATGACAATTACCCTTTTTCATTTGAGAATGACGACTACAGGGGTACCTGGGTGGCTCAGTCAGTTAGGCATCTGACTCTTGGTATCGGCTCAGGTTATGATCTCAGGGTTGTGAGATCGAGCCCCATGTCAGGCTCTGCATGGAGTCTGGACATGGAGCCTGTTTGGGATTCTCTCTCTGTCCCTCCCTACTCTCCTTTTCTAAAAAAAGAAACAAAAACAAAAAAACCCAAACAAAGCAAAACAACAAAACAAAACAAAAGAGTGACCACTGTAAAAAAGTAGGGATACAGATCGTTTTGACTTCATAGGAAATACTTCTGAAGTTAGTAAAAGAAACTGACAGAATATATTTTGGATTGGAAAAATGGATGATATTTAATTGTCATATTATGCTGCTCTTCAGGAAAGTACTCATGTTTCTACCACAGAAAGGTACTCTGATTTTTATCCCCTAAGAACTGAGTTTGGGAAATCTGGTCTTTGGAGTATGTGATAAGGTCAAAGTGGAAACTGTGGTCAGTTCTTCATGAAGCTGCATGATTCCCCAGACAGAATCAAACAGCCCCTACCCCACTTTCAACATCCATAGACCCCCACCTCCCTCTGGCTACCAGAGCTGCCCTCAACATGGACATCTCAGACCTGACCATTTGCTCTGCTCTAGAAACTTCTCCAACACCCCTCCAGGATCAAAAACTCATTCCAGCTTTTATTTTTTGGTCTCTATCCCATATCTGGCTTCCCACCACTGAATACTTTCTTCTCCTGCCATCTACACACTCAGCTCCCTGCTAAGTTCTGAAAACCCTCCAACCTTGACACAATCCTGATCATCAGTCCAACCTAAACATGAATTATGGTTCTAGAAAAAGAGTTCTCTGCTCCCTAATCATCCTCTTATACCTCTATTGGAACAAAGCTTTGTTCTTGTCCTTCTCTGTTTGGAGGTTGGACCAGGCAGAGAGGTAGTTCAGGTCAGATGGCGTGAGCTAGGCTCAGATCCTGTCCTCTGAAGGCATGTCAGTTAGCGTCTTTGGGCAGAGGAGAGTCATCCTAGTGGTGGTTGACTGAGGACTGAGAGCCAGTCCCTTGGGTATTTCCATTACCTTCAGGCGCATCCTGTCCCTGCCACTGTCCAACACTTAAAGCTGGGAGCTGTTGACTTTGCTCAGCAGGCTGAGCACAACTTCAAGCCCTCAGAGCCAGTCCCAGTCCCAGCCCTGTGTTTGGGTGAATGGGTGGGTGGGGAGACTGGAGACCCTGGTTCCAGTCTGTGGATCCTATTTATCCCAAAGATGGTGCCTTACTTCCCTACCATTTCCCTGTTTACATAGATATGGACATCCCATCTTTGAACTGGAATATTCAAATGAGTTGTTTCTCTGCCTGTTCCCACACCTGCTTGAATTACTGACCCTCTCAGATCCTCAGAGACAGAATTGGGATGTGAGCTACTAGAGCCTTTTTGTCTCTTTTGTCTCTTTGACCACCAGGTAAGGAGTCCTGCCCCAGGGGCTGATGGAGGCTCCCGGGGAAGAGGCTGGGCCAGGATGGGAAATAACCGAGGGTGGCTGGACTTGAGTCCATCAGGGGGAGGGGGGAGGTGATGGAGCAACAGTCTTTGACGTTGGAACAAGGGTCAAGTGTGAGGCTCAGAGTAGTGTTGAATCGGAGCTCAGGAACATGGGAAGGCGGAGGGGGGTGGTGCTATGAGGGGAAATGGTTTTGGAATAAGGGTTACAAACAATGAAGACGCAGAGTGAGTATTTATTGAGTGTGGGCCTGATGGTGAAGGAGGGGCTGCTTAGCCCATCCTGCTTATTATACGTCTCACTGACTCATCTTCAGGTTTGGATTTACCATTTGACCCACACATAGTGCCCAGCGCAGAGCCTCAGGGGAGAGCTCTTGGAGACCCGGTGCCTTCAGTTTGACTCAGAACATAACACCACTTCTTCTTTAAAAAAAAAAAAAAAAAATCCTTTTAGGTAGGCTTTCCTCTACATACTGTGACTGAGAAATCTTTACTGAATTCCATGCTGACTTCAGATTCTTTGTCATCCTGGAATGGGAAGTAACCTCTCCCACTCTGGCGTTTGCTGATAAGCCGGGAGCATGGCTCCTCTTGGTCCTTTTGTGGCCTCAGGCTGAAAAATCCCCCTTCAGATTTTAAGTGGGGGAGGTCGAGGATCATCCCTGCTTCTTGCCAGACTCTTGCATCTGCCAGGCATTTTCCTTGTGCAGTCTCGTGGGAATGGGGAGAAATCTCAGCACCTCTGACGCCGGGAGGATAATGGAGCCCTTGATCATTTGAAGAAGTCTGTAGAACGTCTCTTGCCAAAACTACCTCGTGAAAGGCTGCCCTCTAGAATATGCTGTTCCTTCAAGCCCTCCTAGTGCTGCCCTTCTTGACCTTTGACCTCATAGCCCCATAGTGGCCAAGTGCCACCACTTGTCCATTTACACCCCTAACCTTGCTAGGTTGCTGGGAGTCGCCGGTCTCTCAGGAAAGGCAGAAAAACAGGACCGAAGAAGAGTGGGGCAGGTGAATACCCGAGCCACGCCAATAAACCGTCCCCACTGGGTGGCTCCGTGTCCTATGTCCGGAGCACTTACATCCCAGGGATGTGACACCCACTTCCTTCCTTTTACCAGCCTGGCTCAGCTTTTCTGCTGTAGAATCCGACATCTTGCTGCAGTTTTAACTTCCCAGTTCTACTTATGTTCAATGTTTTCCCCAAAGGTGGCACATGATGAACGTATATGCCCAGCTTGCAACTGGCACCTTCTTCGCATGTCCAAGGATGGTGTGTTTGTTTGTCATCCACTCACTCAACAAAGATGCGTGGAGAGCCTCTTCTGCACTATGTATTTTTCTAGTCTCTTGAGATACTACAGTGAGTGAAATCATTATCTCTTCAAAAAGGAGCATAATAGATAACTTAAGCAATTAAAACTATGACAAATGGTAAGAGGGATAATGTGGGAAGCTGTGAAACAGGGGGACTTACTTAGGGTGGGCAGCTGGGGCAGGCCTTTCTGGAAAACTGACTTTGAAACTGAGATGTAGGAACTGAGGAGTGTTGCCAGCAGAGGGAACACAATGGGCAAACAGCTGGAGGAAGGAAATTGCTTGATGTGCAGAATATGAGGGGAGCCAGTGGGCCTGGAGCATGGCTTATCCAAGAGAAAAGCAATGAGGTGTGAGGTCAGAAGGTAGGCATGGGTCAGATCATGCAAAGCCTGTGGGGGTCATTTTAAAATTTGCCCACGCAAACTCTTTGGTACTCATCCCTTCAAAAGGCAGATCCTAATTCCCTTCCTGTTAAGTGCAGTCTATACTTAATGGCTAGAATGTGCCAGAAGTGACAACGTGTGATATTCAAAATTAGGAGAGAAAAACACACTGTGGCTTCCTCCTTGTTTGCTCTTGGATCACTTGATCTGGCCGAAGCCAGCTCCTCTATTCTGAGGAGAATGTGTATCTACTAAGGAGATACACATGGCTGAAGTCTCCCACCAGCACATGTGAGTGCGCCATTTTGAAAGCCGATTCTCTAGCCCTGGTCAGGCTCCCCTCAACACGTTGACCACAACCAGATGAGAGACAGAGCCAAACCTCCTAGCCAAACCACTTCTTAAATTCTTAATCCACAGAAATTATGAGATAATAAATGTCTGTTGTAAGCTGCTAAGTTTGGGGGGGAGTGGAGAGTTGGTTATGCAGCAACGGAGAACTGATAGAGCTTGGTGGAAGAGTTTTGAGCAGGGTAATTACATAATTGGATTGACTCTTTTGAAAGGATCGCTGTGGGTGCTGCATGAAGGATGATTTGGAGTTGGCCTAAAGGAGGAGATGAGGCAGGCGAGGCTGAATCATTCAAAATGCCTTTGGTTGGGGCACTTGGGTGGCTCAATGGGTTAAAGCCTCTGCCTTTGGCTCAGGTCATGATCCCAGGGTCCTGGGATCGAGCCCCGCATTGGGTCTCTGCTCGGTGGGGAGCCTGCTTCCTCCTCTCTGTCTGCCTGTCTCTCTGCCGACTTGTGATCTCTGTCAAATAAATAAATAAATAAATAAATAAATATAATCTTTTTAAAAAATGCCTTTGGTTGTAAGTATCTAAAACTCTCAACCCAAAGTGACTGCAACAATAAGAATATATGTTATCTCATGTTTTATGTAGCTCAGGCATAGGGTGGCTCTCTGGTGAGTTAATGCATAGACTCATCAGTAACATCAGGACCCTCCTCTTTGTGTCCCTGCTCTGCCGTCTTGGAGTGTTGGCTTTGTCCCCAGGAGAACTTGTCTTATTGGGACCAGATGGCTATTTGGATTCTAAGTGTCACATGTAGAAATGACAAAGTCCAGTTGAATCAAAGGCCATCTCTTCCTAAATGTCTCTTCCTAGGAGTGTGGGAACCTTTCCCAGAAACTCTCAGCAGGTTTTCTCTCCCGTATCATTGATCATAATTCCATCACACATTCACAGTTAATCAACTCTTAGCAAGGGGAGATGACCAACATGATTGGCTCAGACTAGACAGTATGATGGCCGGGAGTAGGGTTGTGGCAGTGAGATGGAGAGCAGTAAATGGTTGAGATGTATTTTGTAGAAGCCGGGAGAAACAAAAGAAGGTTTTTGGCATGAGTCACCGGGGGTATAGAAGTGCCTTTTCCTAAACTGGGAAGCCTGGGCGAGAGAGCTTTGGGCAAAGGGTGAAGTAGCTTGTTATTTCCATGGAAAGGCTCATCAGGCCCACTTTGCTAATTATCATCATATATGTGAAGGATGCAGTACCTTAGCTTCAAAGGTGGATTCAGTACTGATACACGTCTAACACCATTACAGGCTGGCTAGGGGAGTACAGTTCAGTGAGGGAGGCCTTTCTAACTAAGCCATAAAGGCTGCAATGATTTCTTTTTACTCATAGGGCTTGCTTTAATAATTATTCTTAAAGACATTAATTGATACTGTAAACCATGGCATGGCTTTCATTGGGTGTCCTTGGGTCATTTTCCGTTCATCGGACACTTTCATTAGCTCTCTTGGCGACCAGACACACTATCTTACAACTTCCATGAATAATAATAATGTGAGGACTTGCCTCTAGGTGATATTTTCTAATTTTAAAGCTCTTTGTCACATTAATGGATTGATCCATAAATGTATAAAAACTATGTAAAAGAAACATCCTCATCACATTTTCATATCCTGTATTATTTTAAGTGCAGTTCAGACCAAAACTCCAGGGGACAACTTAGTTTGGCCAACATTTACTCAATACCTACTGTGTTTAGGCACTGTCCTAGATATTCAGTCAATACCCATTGACTGTTGAATGAATGGACTTGGGTTCACTTGGCCAAGGAAGGGATGATAGGGCCACGGACCACAAAAAATGGCATTTTTCCTCTCTGGCACAGTTTCTTCTTTCTAGAAATGATGGCAAAAAATCACCTTGGGATTTTAAATCTGGGAATTTAAAAGAAAACTGCCAGAGATGAGATCTGTTGGAATCTTATTGGGTCAAATCCTGTTTCTGTATAGGGTGGAAACGTGTCTACAGAGGTGTAAAAACTTCAAATCAGTTTGAGATTTGGGATCCAAGGAATGAGCTCCCAAAGCCTGAATATAAATTGTTGTGCCTGGCACAGAAAATGAACATAAATATTTATGTGAATATGTGAACATAAAAATTTATGTGTGAATGCGTGAAATTCCCCTCCTGATCAAAGTTTTCCCGACCATTTAGCTCTCCTTTCCTGGATTCTAGCTGCCCTAAATATTATATGCGAAGGTCTTATATAGAACTTGACTGTTTGAAGGCAGCAACTAAAATTGATTGATAACAGACTAGAAGACCCTTGCATCTAGGGACCTAGTCTCCTAGTTCCCCTAAAGCTAACCCAGAGGAAGGAAGTCCATCAGATACTGGCTTGTCCAGTGCTCCAGGTTGGAGGCAGGGAGAAATTCAGGGAGGGCCCTTCTTCTGCCCCCCGAGTCCCCAGTAACATCAGACAGTGGTGGCTCGTGAGGAGGATATAAGGCTAGTTTCCAAAATAAAACTCCCCAGCTTTGAGAGGTTGCTTCCTTCCTAGGCAGCGGCACTCAGCTCTGGGGCTATGTGGCTTTGTGTGCCATTGAGTAGTGTCATAAAATTGTCAGTGGTGGATGTGGCTTAGAACCGAAATTTGCTGCCAGTTCACACCCTCAGGAAATACATAACGGATTTAGATTTGTGTGTTTTTAAGAAAACCAACAACCAAAAAAGATGTGGAAAACGTTAAGCTATAACATGTGCTCTCCACCCATGAAGGGTGGGAACAGATGCTGATGGCAAAGAAATTGCTGGGTGGACAGAGTTGGAGGCAGGAACTTAGGACAGATTTTATCCTAGCAATAGGATTTTGGGTTGCTGTGCTCTGGAAATTTGTGTGAAAAGAATCAGGATAAATGTGATCAAAATTAAGAAGATACTTTTGTGATTAAATATCTCTGGGACTGTTGAGCTCACTCCTTCTGCATTCCATAAAGACAGAGCTTAGGGTCCCAAGAGGCATTAAGTTTCACAGTATTTGCCATTGATGAGTGGTCCAGAACACAGAATGGTTTCCAATAGCTGGATTGTCAATGAATTGACAAGGTCAAGATGTGGTGCAGGGTTCCCATGGATCTCACTCTCCAGAGAGACACCCTTTGGAGAGAGAGCCAGGATGGATTATCACAGTTACTCTGGCTATCTCAGGCAAGTTAACTTTTTGAGGACCTCAGAGACCTGTGAGAAGGGCTGCTGGGATATATTTTAAAAAAAAAAAAAGGGCGGGGGAATCTGAACTCATTTGGGACTTTCAGGAAGGTTGTAAAAACCATAACAGTGAGTTTCAACATATCTCTCACCCAGTTTCTCCTAATGTAACATTAGCATGTTATAATGTAGTATAATGATCAGAACCAGGAGATTAATCATTGATCCTATACTATTAATTAAGCTAAAGGCCATTTTTGGATCTTGCTGAGTTTCCCACTAATGCCCAGGATCCCACACTGCACTTACGTACTCCTTTTGCTCGGGCTTCTCCAAGCTGAGACAGTTCCTCAGCCTTTTGTGTTCACAGCCTTGACACTTCTGAAGATTACTCATCAGCTGTTCCCAGTTTAAGCCTCAGTCAGGGCATAGCTGAAGTTTTCCCATGTTGGGATGAGGTTGTGCATGTTTGGTTGAATCCCATGGAAGTGATGCTTTATTCTCAGAGTATCCTATCGTGGGGTTCCTGATGTTGGTATACCTTCTTACTGGTGATGTTAACCTTGATCTCTTGAAGGTGTGCTCTGCCAGCTTTTTCCACTACCTTTTCTCTCCTCATTAGTAAATATTTTGGGGGAGATCTTATGAGACCAGGGAGACTCTGTTTCTGTAACTTCCACCCCCTAATTTTAACATCCACAGTGTCTTATCTGCAATAACAATTATTATGCAGTTGGCCTGTTATTACTATGAATTTTTCTGTTTTCTTTTGTCCTTCTACATGTATTAATTGGGATTTTATTCTAAGGAAGACCAGTCTTTTCTCCTCAATTAGTTAACTAATTAATTAGTCAACATGGACTTGAGATATTTATTCTGTTCCGTAGTTATAATCCGTGTTATCCTTATTTATTTTGTGGCTCAAATTGTTTCAGCTTAAGCCGTTAGGAACGCCTCTGGCTTGGCTCTTCTGCTCCATCAACAAGCCCTTATCATGTTTTGAGCACTCCCTTATTTTCTGGCACCACAAGATGTTCCTGGCTCATCCTGCACTTTCTCTGCCCCAGCCCAGCAGTCGCTGGGTGACTTTTAGATGAGAGCAACTATGGAGCATCAAGTCGTCACTCATTTAGGCTTAAATTCAGATCCACTTTATTCAGAGCTCCATGCACGGCTAGGAGGCTTGGTGGCCTGTCATATGGCACCTGGAATCTGTCAAGGTATACTCAACGATCATTTAAATCACACATGAACACTTAAGCCCACCCGTGAAGTTTCAAGATCTATTTCAGAGCACGGGTGAAGGAGAGAGCCTGTGGCGTGGGAAGACCTGGTTTGGGGGCATCTCCACCACCTCCCATCCATGTGTCCTCACGTGAGTCACACTGCCACCCTGCAGAGGGATAAGTCTGACTAAGCCTACTACTCATGGACTTCCTGTGGGGTCAAATGAGCCAAGCATGAAAATGCTTTATAAACTGTAAAGTGTTGTAAAAATAAGAACCATTAGTGCCTGTGCTTCTATGACCACTGCTTCGTTAAAATCTTGGTGGAGTTATAAGAAGCCAGAAAGATCATCCCATCTAGCACCTGTGCCTTACGGGAGAGCAGGAGAGCCTGGACAAGTGAGGGGGTTTGCCTGAGGCTCCCGTGTAGGACGGAGCCTGGCACTTAACCCTCATCATGTGTTCTCCTCATCACAACATAGATTTAAGCAACTTTTTCATCACCCAGCTGGGAAGGAGATACATGACTTTATCTTTTTAACACCTCCTTCCTTCTACCACAGAATCAGATACACTAAGGGAACACGTTGCCAGGGTTAGCTTTAGAAATGTTGTTACTTTAAAATCTTCCTGTATTCATTTTTACCCCTTAGGCCTGACTCTCTAAGTTGGGTAGAGCTAACTCATTTCGGTAAGAACCAGCATGAGATAAGGTATCTTTCTCCTCAGAAAATGGCTCCCTGAACCTGGGTCTGGGAAGTGATTCGAAGTCTGCTCTCTGAGGGGCTCCTGCAGACCATGGCAATGACTGACACCAGACACCTGCCTATTTAGGAACAGGGAGGTGATTGCCTACGTGTTTTCCATTTTTGTTCCAGATGTTTGGGATCATGAAGACAGTCTCTGTGTCTAGAATATCAGGGAAGAAAAGGTTTTATTTTAAAGATCACACATATTTTCACAGTATCTAAGAATGTGGCTTTTTTTTCTTTCCTGAAATGTTTGTTGAGAAGGAAGTTGGAAAACTTTAGAAATGTTCAGTTTGTTGGGTCCCAATCTCAAAAATTTCCCTGTTAAAACCAGAAGTGGGCACCTGTTCTGCTATGGTGTTCAGCATCCCTCTTTCCATTAGACAATTGCTTTCTCATCCTGTATAGGTCTGGGCAATCATTGGTTGTGATGTCCTACAGGAGTGTATGTCTCTCCTGTCTCTCCTCAGGTGTGGATACATGACCACATTTTGCTAATCTTGGCATCCCGCCTTTGTCCATGGTCATCTGGTAGGACTGATCGTAGTATTTGTCCTCCTGGGTCCCACTGAACCTGAGCTGAACTGCAGGACTTCATAATCAAATAAGCCAATAAAATTCCTCCTTTGCTTAAACCAACTGATTGGGTTTCTGTCTCTTGCAACCACCGGCTTCCAGACGAATTCTAGGTCCTTGTCTTAGGAACTGCCCATTTTCCTTGCCTGTTGAAGGCAAGCAATGAATGCATATTGAAAATGTAAGTAAATACGTCAGGGATAAATATCACAGGCTTTTTAGTCCAAATATGTGAGCTTGTAGTTTCAAATTCTTTTCTTGCCCATTGGTCATTTATCAGGGTACAAGAGAAAAATGGGGGATTGGAACAGTTTATTTTTGAATTCTTAGTTAGCAGTGACATAACTTGAAGAACAAGAAGAAAGATAACAGAGGTATCTGAGTAATTCTCAAACTGGATAATTAGCCGGAACGGTTAACATTAACAGAAGTTGCACTGCTCAGGATTCCTTTGTTCAGCCAGTAGTTACAATCTGTCTTATTTCATTACATCAGATTTTTAATGAGAAGGGAAGGAGGAAAAAAAAAAAGACTCATTTGCAGGAGCTCCACTACTTGCCAGACATCAGCCTGGGTGGTAGGCAAGACCCGTGTAGTCCCAGCGGGCTTCGTGCTTAGAAAGGCCATGCTCTGGGTTTAATGCTCTGCTGTCGCCAAGTTGAACAAATCCCACAGTTTCACTTTCCACTAAGCATTGGAAATTCTGTAGCCAGCCCTGCTGAAAACTTTGCTTTCTCTCTACTAATCCCCATATTAGCCCAAAGACACTGTGTCATTTGCATCATCTTTCCAGAAGGAGAACAAGGGTAGATGACTGTCCTGAGGTCACACTGTAGAGCCAGGGTGTGTGTTTGGCACTGGAGCCTCTGAACTTTCCTCTGCCTCCTCTGTCTGTGCACAGGTAATAAGAGGAACCTTCAAGGATCTTCCTTTACTATCAGGCAGATAACATGGAAAGCATGAGGTCGAGTGAATTCAAGGATCCTCCAAATATGTATAATTGGACTAGAAACTTCCCAAGTTCTTTTTATTCATTTATCTGGTCCATATATTTTGAAGATCTAATACTGATCAAGGACTTTACATGCATTTATTCATTCAATAACAGATGTTCCTTGAGATCCCGCTCTGTGCCAAGCCTGGTTGGAGGTTCTAAGAATAAGGCGTTAAACAAAGTCAGCAAAATCCCAGCTTTCATAGCCGTTGCCCGTGTGTGAGAGAGGATCGGTGCAGGAAGGAGCGGAGCTGACAACAAATGAGCTCACAAACTGGAGGATGTATGGTGGGATCATCACAAGGAAAGAAATACACGGCACTTTTGAGGCAGCGTGAGCAGGGGCTCATCTCTCCACGCGGTGCAGTTACGCTCAGCCATGGCTGGAGACCCAGCCACAGGGGAACCAACCTAAGCAGCTTTCTCGAAGAAGCAAGGGTCGGGGCACGGGGCGGGTAGGGCAGGGGGAGGTCTCTCGGGCTGCCAACAGCTCATCAGCTCGCACTGATCCTCACCAAAGCTCATCGTGCAGATGAGAAAACCGAGACTTGGGGAGGTGAGGAAATTTGCCAGCATCCCGGTGAGTGGGAGACTGAGAATGACACTCTGTGTCCAGAACCCGCACAGTGAAGCACTCCGTTCTGGCCTCCTTGGAGCGATCAGAAGTTGAAGGAACTTGTGTTAGATGGAGAAGCAGGCGCACAGAGCTGAACCACATAAATACTTACTGCAAATCTGCATCACACTCTTCAGTCTTCTGGGTTGTTGTTGTTTTTAATCGCCCAGTACAATTTGTTTCCCGGAGACCCATCCAGTCCTAGTGCCAGGTTACAGTTTAATTTGGGGTGACAGTGGGTGCAGGCTCAAGTAGATGATCGGTTGCTCCTCACCTAGTTTAATGTCTCTTCCCTCGAATTTGGGGGTTCCAGTGCCCTGACGATCCCCACTCTGGTAGAATGGCCAAATGTCAGCCTGGACCCACCTGCAGCCTGTGGGATGCTCAGGGCCCCCATCTCTGATCAAGGAGCAGACCCGCTGCACCTCAGACTTGAACCGTCTTCTTAGAAAGCTCTGCCCCAGCCGCTAGGTGGATTAGGAAGCTTAGAGGGGCTGGTGATAAGTGTGACCTTGTCACCATATTTCACCAAAAGAATGACCGGAACTCCATCATGTTTTAAGTCCTGTCGAAGAAAAAAAATCTTTGCATTTGTTGCCTTGCCTGAAATTACTTCGGCTGGATTTTAAAACCAGTACCAACTAATAATAATTATGATAATGGGCGTTTAAACATAAGATGCCATCTCTTATGTAGTGGATATTAACGATCATCATGCAAGATAATAAGATGATAGAAACCTTCAATATGTACTTGAGATTTAGCTAAATGCACTGAAATTTGCATTTTTGTTTTTTCCAATCACGAATTTCAGTGCTTTGTATTAATTATTGGGCCATATCATTGCTTTATTGCTTTTGGCTATAAGATTTATTAAAAAAAAGCATGACTAAAATGTAATTTTTAAAGTATGTCATAAAAATCTCCATATCATAAAGCTAGAGTGGATTCCTGGGTGTAAAAATTGCTATTTTTGATAGCTTCATAAAATATTTGGTATTTGAAGTTACAAGGCCGTCTTAATGATAACAGCCGCAAGAACAGCCATTTCTGACTTTTGTTGTAGAGAAAGTAAAGGAAGAAGCTCGGAGAGTTGTATACGTGACTCACGCAGCGGCACACTCTTTCTCTTTTCTGGCATTATTCTTGGGTGAATGTGAGCTAAAATGTCCTTTACAAAATGTCCAATGTGTTCGCAAATATGTGGTCCAGTTTGGACTTTGTAAAGACAGGAGAGGTGTTTGTGCTCAGTTCTGTTTTTTGGGGGTTGGATGAGCGGCCTTCCTTTAAGAATGAACATTACGCCTGGGTGGCTCAGTCGGTTAAGCATCTACCTTTGGCTCAGGTCGTGATCTCAGGGTCCTGGGAGCAAGCCCTGCATCGGGCTCTCTGCTCAGTGGTGAGTCTGCTTCTCTACCTCCCTCTCCCTCTGTGATCTCTCTGGCTCTCACTTTCTCTCAAATAAATAAATAAAATCTTAAAAAAAGGGAATGAACATTCTTGATGTCCCATCGTAGAACCCCATGGACAACAGGTGTAGTTAATTCTAGGGGGTGGCGGTGGCTGGGGTCAAGGAGTAATATCATTAAGGTACTTTCTTTTCCAATAACCCACCCACCCCTGTCCTTCACGTTCTTCTTGTTATTAGAAGGTCTGCTTTGGGGCACCTGGGTGGCTCAGTGGGTTAAACCTCTGCCTTCAACCCAAGTCATGATCTCAGGGTCCTGGGATCGAGCCCCACGTCGGGCTCTCGGCTCAGCAGGGAGCCTGCTTCCCCCTCTCCCTCTGCCTGCTGCTCTGCCTACTTGTGATCTCTCTCCCTCTGTCAAATAAATAAAATATTAAAAAAAAAAAAAAAAAAAAAGAAGGTCTGCTTTGCACGTGGGTGGTTGGTCCAGGCTGAAAAGAGATCATGCAAAACTCATCCCTGCTGAAGGGATCTGGGCACCTGCTGTCAGTGACACTGGCTAATTTGGGAGTGACACCTCCAGGCAGAGAGCAATCTTCTTTCTCTTCCTTCCCTATCTCTTTGGAGACCCTCTTGCGCCCCACAGCTTTTCCTTACTGCATCCTACCACTACTGGTGGTACCCCTGCTTTTATTTTGCTCTGTGTTGATAATGTCGTGGTGACCTTCTGGCAAATTACCACTACCCACTTGACCCAAGTTTCAAGTAATTATTCCTCGTTTGGCTACAATTACAGGCTCACACCAGACTTAACGCATGCCTGAACAGTTTGTAACGGCTCAGATTTGTGAGAAATGTCTAGTTGCTGGTTTTAACACGTGAGAAGAGGCTCATCCCACGCCCGGCCCCGGTGCGGGTCATTGTTATGATGTCACGAACAATAGGACGTCTGAGCAAAGTGGCACTATCTCATCTCTCAGCAGAGGGAGCGCATAGAACTGCTCTGAAACTACCTCCCCAGCAGAAACCGGAATGTTCTGCCGGGCTTGCCCAATTAGCCACTTCGGGAAGCAAATTGGCAGTAACAACAAATTGGGTCAAAAATAATTTTCCTACATATTTCCCTAGCTTCTTTCCTTCTCTCCCAGAGAAATGAAGGGAGGGGGGATGTGCGATAAAAAATGAGGAATCTTCTTCTCCTGAGCACCTAAAAACGCACCTGCTCTGTAATTGCACAGACCAGGAAAACCGCTGTGCTCAGCAACCCTGGCCACAATTCCCAAATACCTCTGGGCTTTGTGCCTTTGTAGAGTGTCCCTGCTCATTCTCTTCAGATAATCACAAACTAAATCAGAATTATACCCAGAGTGATTCTTTCCCACAGACTCTGCTGTTATACGGTGTCAGATCAAGGTCATCTCGTGTTGTTGGTGTGCACGTGCTGATAGTACCCACATGCTTTCTGCTCCAAAGACAGTAGTTTTCTCTGATTAAATCGTGTTCCTTTTGCTTTGCAAGTTAATGTCCAGGCAGGGACATTGGGGTGGGGAGATGTACCCCCACCCCAACTCCAAGCCGTATAGGAATTTCTGTTTCTGGGTCAGTGGGTGATGTCTTCCCTTTGCCATGCCTGGCACACAGCCTTTAGTGGAGGCTGCCTTTACCCTGACATGTTTGGTAACTTGAGGAAGAGATGGAGCAATCAGTTATCTGCTTCCCTATCGCTTAGCAAGACTCGTGACCAGAGTGGCCATCTTGAATTGATTGCTCCAGTGACACAAGTCAGCAGCAAGCTCCGTGCCAACCCCGCCTGCCAACAGATGGCTCCAAATGAGGTCATTGTTTTGACAGTTTCACAAAAGAACCCCGAAGAGCCTGCACGGACCCTTACGCCATTGGATCATCCAGAACGGTTGTGAGATGAAAAATGGATTTGGATCAAATCTTTTGAAATGTGAACCACCACTGAGGGTCTCTCTCTGACTCCTCACATCCAGGGAAACCCCAGCTGAGGCTGAAGAATATGGTTCTGATTCCCTCCCAGCCTCTCCTCTGCCTTGGGTGTTGGAACTGCTTGGGTGGCAGTGATGATCTGATTAGGGTAAGACAATTATCTCACACCTCGGTGATTACAGGCTCCATTGAGAAGCAACTTGGCAGCTCCAGGCTGATATTCTTGGAATACTGTGTTTCTCACCAAATCCAAGAGTGGATGTGTAGCAAGTCACGTGACCCCCAAGTACTATTGGAAATTCTAGAATTAAAACATCCTCTGGGACTACTTATCATTTGGGTTGAGAAATTGGATAGGCATATATCTTTCCAAGTTGTTTTCTAGGATGACCACTGTATCTTGGCTTCCAGAATATGCATCTCTTGACAGTAATGCTTACGTTGTTAGCACTGATCTAACTTAACCATGTCTCTCAAACTTGCTCCCAAAGCTGGGACATGTCCCTGTTTCAGATCTGTGTGCTCAGCAGAACTGGGGTCAAGAGGCATCTCATTTTCCTCCTTGTCCTTGAAGTGGCAGAAAGAACATTGGGTTAGAAGTATGTTTTCTACCCTTAGGTTCTATTTCTGGAAACTCGTGAAGGCAAAAAAAAATCAGACCTGGGGTCTGTATTGGTTTTCTACAGCTGCCATAGCAAAGTGCCGTGAACAGGAAGTCACACACAACAAAAATCTATTCTCTCACAGTTCAGGAGCTAGAAGTCCAAAATCAAGGGTTCAGCTGAGCTGGTTCCTCCTTGGGGGCTCTGAACAGAGTGTGAATCTATTCGGTGTCTCCCTTCTGGGGGCTGCCAGAAATCCCTGGTGGCCTTGGCTCATGGAGGCATAATGCCAGCCTCTACCTCCCTCTTCACATGGCATGTTTCCCCACCTGCCTCTGTGTCCAAAGGTCTCTCTTCCTCTAAGGACGCCCATCACTGAATTTGGGCCCACCTCCTCCTGCCTGACCTCATCTTTACTAATTAAAACAGCAAAGACTCTATTTCTAAAGAAGGTCCATTCATGGGTACCAGGGTTGGGACTTGCCCATGTCTTCTGGGAGGACCTAGTTCAAGCTGCTATAGGATCTGATTCACAAATCCATCCCCAGCACCAGCCACCCATGCCATCTGCCTGCCTTTAGCAGATCATGGGGTTTCTAGGTCCATTTCCTTATCCATGGATTGAGAACACTTGACTAGGTGATCTAGTGTCATGCTCACTGGGGTATCGTCCTGTTCAGGGTGTTGTCACACTTGTTGGGGTGGAGGGAAAATATCAACCCAGAAGTGACTTGAGTTTTCAATGTGACCCTAACGTTCTTTCAACACTTCACTTCCAGCCTGGACAATATTGGCGAAGTGAGCCTCAACCGAAATCCATCCAATGCCAGGTCTTTGGATCCATGAGTGGGACTTTATCACAGACGTGCAGGACACAACTTTGGAGGAGCTAGCCTCAATATTTACATTTCCCCCTTAACCGGGAGGGTGGAGAGGAAAACCCCTAGTTTTCAGAAAGACATGCCAGGGTCCAGAAACTTATAGGTTTTCTAGGTTGGGGCCCGGCCTCGCTGGCGTGCCCAGCAAGGAAGTCAAAGCTGAAAGCAAGAGCCCAGGCTCATGGCAACCCAGCGGCATTGTCACCCAAGTGTCCCCCGCTGCCCCCCGCCCACACTGCTGTTTCTCTCTGTACAGTGATGCTTGTTTCTTCAGCATTTTTTCTCATCACCCCATCTCCAGTCCCTCAAAGGGCTTCCTTCCACACCATCGGTTTCTACCCCCATGCCCCTCCCCAGCCTGTTACTCATCACGATGCTTCATTTATTCTAGGACCTGCTCCTGGGGTGCATGTGAGCCAGGCCTGCATGGGGGACATGTGGACCACACAAGGGTGACTGCTACATGGACGCTTTCTTTAAGGATCTCGGTGCACAGGTGAGACGTCAAGGCACAAGAGGCCAAGCGCAAGGATGAAGACATGCACAGGTAGGTGCTGAGTCTGAGCGACTAACCCAGCCCCGAGCCCAGGAGGACTTCCTGGGGGAGGAGATGGATGATTCAGAGGTACGGGGGAGTCATCAGTGATTTTGTTAGGAGGATGAGACTTTCCACCCAGAGGGGGAAACAAGCAGATGGGAGGCGGGAACAGCAAGCTGAGTGCTGTGTGCAGCTTGTCGTCAGAGGGTGACTCCTGTGCTTGGGCTCGCAGGTCATGAAAGCGGGGAGAGCCATGGACACTGCTTTCTGTCACGCTTCCTGAAGATGAAACTTCATCTTAAATCAGCTTATAATGGGGAAGGCAGGGCAGGCTAACCCCAATCTGGGTGTGTTCCCCTCCTAACTCTCTGAAGTACGGGTACAGCAGGAAAGAGTTTAAAATACGTGTGGTGATTGGTCTTTCTAGGTCTGGAGACCCTCACTGAAAAGTGTCTGTTTGCTTCTGGACGTTACCCCAGGGAGCTTGGTGGGCAAGCTAGAGGCAGGCCTACAATGTGCCCCCCTGCTGGGTGCATGGACTTCAACGAGGGGCAGCCCATCGGCGGGGAGGGGTGTGGGTTGGGGAAACCGTCTCATCCTCCACCAGTCAAGAGTCCTCTTAAGGCCTTTTTCTGTCTGACAAGCCTGTGGGGGTCAAGTCTGTTCTTGACCTCATGCCCTGGGCAGTTAATCCCATCTCTCCTTCCTTGAAGCCACCTTAGCTACTCTGTAGGGCTCTGCTCATCCCCACTCCGCCTCTGTGAACCACCCTCCAGGAGAAATTAATAAGCACACCCCGGAGCTGGTGTTCTCTTGGTATAATAATACCTCACTATGGGCAAGAAATTAATAAGCACACCCCGGAGCTGGTGTTCTCTTGGTATAATAATACCTCACTATGGGCAAG
>NC_081560.1:181952939-182054837 GCF_022355385.1 Mustela nigripes | reverse complement strand
GCTACTTAGACTTTGTGCTTGACACAACTGTAGAGGGTACGATCGTTCTCTTGTATAATGCACCTGCAAAGCCTGTGAGCAAGAAGCTCTCAGTTCCGCCACTTTGGGGAGCGCAACTGGCTTGGCTGCCACACTCTGTGTCCGCCATATTTGTGCTGCTGCTGTCAGCCATTGGCTGGCTGAGTTTGGCAGGGATACAGACTGAGAAGCGTGGGTCTCCTCTGCTAGGCAACATTGACTCCAGGGTATCCCACTAAATCTTTCTTGGAACTGCACACAGGCCAAAGCTCTTCCTGCCCAGCCTGCTTTCATTCTATCCCCTCTCCTCGGGGGTGGGGGCGGGCAGCTACCTGGTGATCTAGTGATTCTGCCCACCTCCTCCATCTCCCCAGCCCCCAGGAACTTGCCAGCACTGCTAATCCCATTGTGTCTGCTTCTTAAGGGCCCAAACCAACAGTCTCCCAGCAACCCCACCGAGAGGACATGTTTCTCCCCACTGCCCTAAGGTAGAAACTGAGGCTCAGAGAGGTTTTGAAATCAGGACTTCCTGGCCCCTCTTTCTGATCTCTCTACCTTGCTATGAGGTCCTGTCTTCCCTGGGAACTGGTTCCTTGTGGGGAATTTTTCTTGTGTTTGTGTGTTGTTCCACCAGTCTCCATGATTCGTAGAGTCTTGGTCATCTTTGGAAGACCAGTTCCCAGCTCAGCGCCCCACATAACAGATGTTAAACAATTGTTAGCTGCATGAATGTATCCAAATATCTATTTACTGAGGCTTTCTGGTCCCAGTTCCTACAAAGAGCCTTGCTTTGTCCCCCCTCCCTGCGGTGATAGCTCTGTCTTGGACCCCCATGCACTTACAATGCTCACCACAGCAGGGACTTCACTGTTCTCAAACAGCCCATGTGTTCTCTTCTTGGGTCTCCAAATAGAGGCATTCAGAGTCTAATCCTTGAAAGCAGAGACAGTATCTGCTTCTTTAGTATCCCACACACCCACCAGCATCTAGTAGGCATTTGATCAATACTTTTTGATCAACTTTAACTCATTAATTTTTAAACTTTCTTCCCATTTTCCCTCTGTCCTTACCCCCACCCTGATGTACTATTGGATTCCAAGGGTCTTTCAGCTTCTGGGAGATGTTCTGTTTTGGTTTTTCTTTATGCTCTAGGACGTACATTCTCAATGGGCGCAATATTGTCCTGAAAGTGGCGAAAGAGAGTTCTTGGAAAATGAAAAAAATCTAGTTTTTTTAATGTATAAAGCATAGATATATATTCGGTAATAAACAGATGTACAGTGTATCTATCATATTAAAATTTTATGGGAAAAAGATTCTGGAATAAACCTGAGAAAAACCTTGTGGGGAGTGATTCAGGAAAAAAACCTGCAAAAGTTCCTGGTGGGGAGGTGGGTGGACTGGCAGGGCAAGAATGGGGAGAGAAAAAAAGACTGAATAATGCAAGCCTGGGTAGGAGTTAGATGGGACCATGGTAGAGGGGCCGTGTCTGTCTTGTCTATTAGAACGTTCCCTGAGAATCCCTCACAACCTATGGCAAAGGGTCCATAATCTTTATTAATTTACATTTATTAGGTGATTAATTTATTGATCTTTATTTATGAAGTGGGTGAATGACTGACAGAGCTCGGGAGACTTTTGGAAATTTCACTGCATTTGGTTCTACCTTGGAGTAGTCAATTAAAAAAAAAATGCCCATCGCCATTTTCCCTTTCCTTTTTTTCCCCCCTTTTTTGAAGCTATTTCTTAGAGCAGTTTAATGTTCACAAGAAAATTGAGAAGAAGGTACAGGTATGTCCTTTCTGCCCTCTGCCCCGACACAAGCACAGCCTCCCACATGGTCAGTATCAGTGAGGAGAGTAGGACATTCGTTACAATGGATGACCCTACATTGACACATCAATGCTTGTAGTTTATATTAGGGTTCACTCTTGGCATTTAGACAAATGTATAGTGACATGTATCCACCATCACAGTGTCATACAGGTTATTTTCAGGGCCTTGAAAATTTTCTCTCTTCTGCCTGTCCATCCCTACCAGTCACCATCACCAAACCTTTGACAACCACTGACTTTCTTACTGTTTCTTTAATTTTGCTTTCCCCAGAATGTCATTGACTTGGAATGACACAGTATGTAGCCTTTTCAGATTGGCTTCTTTCACTGAGGATATGTATTTAAGGTTCTCCATGTTTTTTCATGGCTTGACAGCTCATTTCTTTTTTTGTTTGTTTCTGTTTTCTGTTAAAGTGTAATTAACATACAGGGTTATATAAGTTTTAAGCATACCGTGTAATGATTCAGCAATTCTATGCATTAGCCAGTGTGCATCATGATGAGTGTACGCTTAATCTCCTTCACCTATTTAATCCACGCCCACCCTTCTCCCTTCAGGCCACCACCACTTTGTTCTTTACATTTAAGAGTCCAGTTTTTTTTGTTGTTGTTTTTCTCTCTTTTTTTTTTCCTTAGTGTGTTTTGTTTCTTAAGTCCCACATATGAGTGAAATCATTTGGTCATCTCTTTTTAGTGCTGAATGATATTCCATTGTTTGGATGGACCACAATTTATTTTTCCCTTCCTCTACCAAAGGTTATGTTGGTTGCTTCCGAGTTTTGGCAATCAGTAATAATGCTGCTATAAACGTTTATATTCAGATTTTTGTGTGGGCAAAACTTTTCAGGTTGTTTAAGTAAAATACCAAGGAATATAATTGCTGAATTCTTATAATTTTATAAGAAACTGTTAAACTACTTCGCAAAGTAGATGTACCATTTTGTATTCCCACCAGCAATGAATGAGAGTTCCTGTTGCTCTGCATCCTTGCCAGCATTTGCTCTTGTCAGTATTCTGGATGTTGGCAGTTCTAATGGGTGTGTCGTGGTATCTCACTGTTTTAATCTGCAATTTCCCTGGTGACATGATGTGGAGCATCTTTTCATATGCTTGTTTGCCCTCCTGTATCTTTATCGATGAGGTGTCTGTTAACATCTTTGGCCTACATTTTCATCAGGTTATTTTTTTTCTTATTGTTGAGTTTTAAGTGTTCTTTGTAAATTTAAAATAACAGTTCTTTATCAGATGTGTCTTTTGTGAAAACTTTCAACCAGCCTGCAGCTTGTCTTCTAATTCTCTTGATATTGTCTTTTGTGAAGCAGACTTTAATTTTATGGAGGTACAGCTTAACTATTTCTTTGGTAGATTAGGTCTTTCATATCCAAAAAGGCATTGCCATATGAAAGGTCCTCTATATTTTCTGCTACATTATATTATAGGAGTTCTATAGTTTTGTGTTTTACATTTAGGTCAAAGATCCATTTTGAGTTAATTTTTATGAAGTCTATAATAAGATTCATCTTTTCATGTGGACAGTGAGTTGTTCCAGAACCATTTGTTAAAGACTATCTTTGTTCCTTTGTATTATTTTTACTTCTTGGTCAAAGATTAGTTGATATATTTATGGAGGTTTATTTCTGGTCTCTCTACTCAGTTCTATTGATTTGTTTGTCTATTCTTTCACTAACACCACACCATTTTTATTACTGTAGCTTTATAGTAAATCATGAAGTTGGGTATCTCAGTACTCCAACATTGTTCCTCTCCATTATTGTGTTGGTTATCCTGAGTCTTTTGCCTCTATATAAAATAACTCCCTGGTCCTGAGTATGGCAACATGATTTGTTGCTTAAAAAGCCAACTTTTGAAATGAAATTATTTATTGATCATTCCTCCAAATTCAATGGCATGGTAGGAAATAGGCAGGATAAATAAAAGTCTATTTGTAGAGCTTAAAACGTACCCAAGCCTGCAAGGTCATTTGCTGGCACTTTCAGACTGTAGATCTAGAGCTCAGGACAGGATCCTTTTTATGCTGGAGTTCTCTGTCAGTCTGGAGTCTTTCAGGAGAATGGAACAAATCTAAGTATTCCAGGAATAAAGGTTTCAAGCTTGGAATTAAGATATATATGAGTATTGGAAGAGCTATGGTTACAAAGGTCAGAAAAGTTGCTGTAAAAAATCAGGAAATCTGTAGCCAGAAGGTTGGAGAAGTAGGCACTAATGACCTCAAAAACTTCTAAGGAAACTGCTATGGTTCTTAAGAACTCTGCAGAAACTTCTACCAGCTGGCTTAATCTGCAGTGACAGAACGGGTGATTCACAAGCACTGGCTGAGAAGCAACTGTGGAGCTCAGATCTGCTCACATGTCTGCTGACACAATCTCCAGAGAAGAATGGCCTCTGCTCCTCACAGGTCTCATTGTCAAACCCTGACTTGGAACCACACCACAGAGGGATTCTGAGAACTATAGTTTCCCAATCCTTAGAAGGGTGTGGCAGGTGATAACCATGTTGATAAAAGGCTATTCACTCCAGTTAGTCTCCAAGGGGGACTTTTACACCATTATTCTTTCTGGTGTAGTGATTACAGGCAAACTTGACTTAGAGAGAGCAGGTCTAGGAGCATCTCTTCCACAAGCTATTTTCTCTTCCAGTGCCCTGGTCTCCCCTAAAAATTCTCCTTGCCTCCTTCCTTCTTAATCCTGTCACCAGGAGGCCCTCATCTACTTGCCTTGGGTTTTGCTTAATTCTTAGCTGTGGGATGATTCACTAAGTGGTTACTCATCTTTTTTTCTGAGAGGATGATTGGTGCCTTGCAGGGCACCTAGCATTGGTCACATAATAGGGCCTCAGTAAAGGTAAGTTCCTTTCTTCTCTGTACTAGGTATTTGATGGTTTTGTCTATCCATTACCCATTCATCCATCTGTGGGTCATAGTGGCTCCATTCATGTTGGGAATTATCCCTTGTATATTCCACAAACATGTATCCATGAGGTCTGGATAAGGCTGACCACTGCTTTGCTTCCTTTCTATCCACCCTTCCACCTGCTTCAGGAGTGGGTGTGTGACTTGGCTTTGGCCAATCAATGTTTCCCATCCCTCTGGTCCTTATGAGTGGCTGAGGGATGGGCATGTGACTCAAACTGGTCCAGTGAGAGTCAGATCTGCAAATTGTATGGGAACTGTGGGAAAGAGAAGCCCACTCTCCCTTGGCGATTCACCTGGGTGATTGAGGTGATGAAATGTAAGCTGAGAGAGGCTGGAGGCCTCCTTGTCTTTAAGAAACAAGCATCTGCCTGAAATGCAGCCATCAGAGAAGTAGTGGAGTCTAGGGATGGAGAGAGTCCTGACAACTTTGTGGGGTCCCTACATTCAATTTAGTCTAAGGCTTCTGGACATTCATGCCCCTGGTGAAGCCCTCATTCTTGACTTTCAATCTACAATGATTCTGGGACCAAAAGGAAAACATTCTGGAGAACAAAAGAGAAGATTTCAGATCAAGAGTAATGCAACTACAGACTATTTCAGGAAAAAGAGCATGTTTAAAGTTGATTTAGACACAAACTACCAGACCTTGTGCTCTTCCCGAACCTTTCCAGAATCTTTCCAGAGTCTGTCCCTAAAATCTCTAAGCACCTTTTTGGCCTGCTTTAATAATATTTGCTTTACCTTAAACCCTGGAACTTAAGAAAAGTAACATATGTTCAATATTTTGGCTTTAATAATTAACAGTATACATATATGCCAGGAAATGATTCTATCTCTAAGACAGTATTGTGTATTGTCTCTGTTTCAGTGACTTTTACAAAAAATATGAGTCCTCATTAGTGTTTTATACATTATTTCAAACAAAATATATTTCAGTTGTGGAAGGCTATAGTAATCTTGGTGATTTGACCTGTGAATATAATTGTCATGTATTACAGTGTTTTAATTGAAGTGCTGATTTCAAATAACAGTCATATAAATGAATTTTTAGGATTCAGTTTTGGGGAATTAGTTATTTCTCTAACTTAGCATTGTTTTCACAGAGGACTTAATATATGCATGCTATGTACTAAAAAATGCAAGTTCATTGTTGAAAAAAATCTTATGCAGAAAAGCCAAAATGAGCATGCTTTTGAGCTGTAATAATAGAAGCCCAGTGTTGGGTTGAGAGAGGTGAACCTCTGTACAGGTCAGACCACACAGAGCAGTGTAGGATATGGTCAACCGCGTGGTCAAACCACTACAAGGAGCTCTGCCATGGGGCCCAATTCTAAGGACTTTGATAAGGAGGAAGAGTCTGGAGGAGAGTGGTGGGATCCTGGGAGATCCTGTGACATAGGAAACCCCAACAGATAGTCAAAGGATCCAGGAATGTTTAGTCTGGAACATGTAGGGCTTGAAGAGAACACATGGTTATTCTGTAGGTGGTGGGTCTGCTCATTTTGTGTGGTTCTGAAGGCTGAACCAATCCAGTGAATGGAAGGCGAAGGAATACAGAGTATCAGTGTCTGGGGACGGGCACAGCTGGAGGCATTTGCCTGACCTGGATGGCTATCAGGAGATTTGGCTGGCAGAGCAGTTAAGAGCTGTTGCTCTGGGGTTAGATGCCTTGGTTAAGATCCTGCTTAACGGTTGTGTGACCCTGACAGGTTCCTCATTTGGAAATTAGAACAATGTTAGTACCTACGCCATAGGAATGGTTACAGGAAGTTATTTAAGATGAATGTGAAAGTTTGCAAGATTATGGGTGAGGATGTACATAACAGATTGCCAAGCATACTAAGTACAGTTGTCTAATTAGTTGTTTGTTGACTGACTGAGGAATGAATGAAAGGAATGGATCATTCCTAATGTCTCATCCACCTGTGATTCTGGTGCCTCATCAAGAATAGCAGCAGTTAGGAGAACCTGGGGGGCTTTGTTGGTTAAGTGTCTGCCTTTGGCACAGGTCATGGTCTCAGGTTCCTGGGATTGAGCCCCATGTTGGACTCCCTGCTCAGCGGGGAACCTGCTTCTCCTTCTCCCTCACTGCTCTCCCCTGCTCATGCTCTCTCTCTTTCTCTCTCAACTAACTAAATAAAATATTTTTAAAATAGCATTCAAAAAAAATTTTTTTAAATAGCATTTTCTTTTTTTGCGGATAGACATCAATTCCATATTTGTGGGTTGTAATATATCTTATATATATTAGATATATGTAATTTGTATTTATGTACTATGTAACATATAGAAATTATAAATATATAAATATGTAAATTAATGCTATATGAAATAATTTATAAATTATAGATTTATATATATTATGTATATTTATATTATATATGTTTACAGTTTAAAAGCATAGACAATCAAAAGGCAGGAAAGAAAAACACCCATGATGATCTCATCTACCATAAATAACCACTAACATTTCCTTTGATTTTTTTTTCCAAGTTTTTGTTTACATAGTTGGATCCCACGATATGCAGATTTTGTTTCCTATATAGGTTTTTTTTTGGCGAAACATTACATGGCAGTTTGATTACTTTGGTTGTTTGTTTACTCATTTACTCCTTCAATCTTGAGCATCCACTGAGCACCTACAACGTGTTCAGATCCAGAAATACAGAGATGAACAGACGACGGTCCTTGGCCTCCCTTGGCCAAGCCAGGTGCTAGCCGTTGAGTTCATGCGAGTGAATAATGGGATATTAAACAATTAAAACCCCTGTTTTTACCATTTGCATTGAAACGCTTGCCTCAAATGTGTATTATCAACAGTTACCGTGTTTCTTTTTACCCTTGGAGTAGAAAAATCTTCCCCAAATAATCAGTTCCTTTGCCTTTAACAATGCTTGTCTCCTGCGGTAACCACCCGATTACTGGGAGTTGCCAATGCACACACCAGAGCTAGGAGACACGTTCCCAGACGATGCTTAATTAAATCCTTTAATTATTAGCCACTCACCACATTTGCATCATTCCCTAGTGCTTAGCCGCAGAATCACTTAGGAGGAGAAGCCAGCCTCCTGTCTGTCCAAATTACTGCCTCATTTAGAATTTTATCAGATTCAGGAAAGTTGGAATTCTGAACATTTTTTTTTTTTTAAACTCACCAGCATTAAGCTTTGTGCTAAGCAAGTCTTTACACTTTGAAAATGCCCTTTATGCAAATCGATAAGTTAAGCCCAGACTTCAAGATGTACCCAAATATAGATTAGCTTAATCAAAGTCATTGATGAGAGTAGCATTACCAAAGGGAACTGGAAAGTGATGTTTTTTTTATAGCTTTATTTGCAGAACAAACCCTGCCACTGTAGAACGTCATGCATTGTGTGTGTGTGTGTGTGTGTGTGTGTATGTGAGTGTGTGTGACTCGAGCTGTAAATGCAGTTACAGGGGGCAAGAGAAATAGTGAAATGTGAGTGGAGTTTCTGCTTGACCGCGGGTTAACTGATGACCTGTCATTCCCCTTGTCTGGGTCTCAGACTTCCAATCTCGTACACAGTCCCGCACCCTGGGGATGGCACAAGGATGAGGGGAGGCAGGAGAAAGGGAAGAACCTTCCAGCTCTAAGGGAAATGGAGAAGGGGAGGGCTGAGTTGGCAAGAAGTCTGGGGGCCACAAGTGGACTAGAACTCTCGACATACTGCTTGTGAGGAAAAACAGCAGTGCTAACCATGCGCCTGGGTTCATAACTTGCTTTTGATGCCAATTTTATCTTTGGCCCTGACACAGGGTTGGGAGGCAGGATGGATGTTAAACTCCATATTACAAATGAGGAGACATCCTCAGAGTGCCTGAGATAAACACCGACTCCTCCTCAGAGCACGTGCCCTCGATGAAATGTTTCAAAGCAGGCGGCAAAGCAGAGCTGGTCAGCCAGATGCTCGGTCCTCTTCCTGCCCATCGGGAATCAGAAGGCTGAGCCCTGGCGCTGGGCTGCTGTAGGTTCTGTCCTTTCTCTTGGGGGGAAGTGCCTTCAGTCCTCCCCTCTCGGAGTCCTCCGATGTTGGTAGGCACACCACCAATGGCTGCCTTAGACACCTGAGGACACCATAAAACAGGTGAAGCAAAAATTCTTTCATGGAAGCAGAGAAGGTATTTGGCAATCTGAAGAACAAATATGGTCAAGACTTTCATTGAGCAGATACTCCACTGGTGTTCTAGTCTCTGGCGCCTCCTTTGACTCCTATCTAAAACAGCCAAGTCCTTCCCTCCTGTCACTGATATCTATCCGGGTCCTCTCCCTGTCCTGGCATAATCTTCCTCCTGAGCCCCTGCTACCATCTACCCAACTAGAAGACTTTTGGTCTGTTTGTTTATCATCTCACTCTTCCCCATCCCCCCTTTCCAGAAGGCAAGCTCGAGGAGGCTGGGCTCTGCTGTGTTCCCACAGCCCTAGCATAGTGCCTGTGGCATGGTAGGTGCTCAGTAAATATTTATTGAATAAATAAATGAATGTGAGCAACTGCTAGAATCCTCTGAAGTTTGTAGGTGATGGAATCTGCCATAAAGACTTTTCATTTATATAAAAAGACTTAATTAGGGATGATTCTTCTCTGGATAAGATGATGTGAGAGAATTTGCCCAGGCTTGTTGTAAGTCCTATTTAGAAAATGACTTTTCATGTGCACTCTTGTGTGGCAGGTATTGTTCTGGGCACCTGGGATTTACAACAAAAACATAACAAAACAAAATAGTGAATGGGACGTGATTCTACCCCCAGACTATGGGTGGGACAGATAAGCAAGCAGATCATTAGAGTAGAATGTGAGATGATTGGCTTGTTCAGGCTGCTGAGGGAGTCTGGGAAGAGAAGCAAGTAACTTACCCAGAGGAGTTGGGAAAAGTTTTAGAGAGGGGATAAAGAGGAGAACTGAAGACATTCCGAAGAAGAAAAGAAAGTACGAAGGCAAGGCGTTATTAAAAGAGCAGGATGGCTATGCTTGGCTGTGCGGGTTGTGCACTGCAAAATTCCAGGTGTGTGAGGAGGGGTGGGCAGGGGTATTCATATTGTAGTCTATGTGCAATGAGGTAGTCCTATGAAAGGACCAGGCAAGTTCAGAGAATGGAGAGAAATGCAGGGAAGCTGGGAGGTGAATTTAATGGAAATAAAGGAAATGAAGGGTAAGATGGGAGGCAAAGTCAGAGTGCGAGCAACCTTGCAAGCAAGGCAAGGCACTTGAAGTTTTTTCTCTAGGCCACTGAAGGCTAATGGCACAGAAACCTGAGATAAGAAGGCTCAGTGTAGCATGTTCCGTTCTGAGTATGATAATGAGGATGGAGTGTGTACACGATCCAAGATCTTCTCATGGAAACGCCCCTTTTCCCTCTCCTGAGTGATTCCGAGCAAAGGAAAGTCACAGAGTTCAGCTGTGGAGCAGATGACTTGCAGGTAGAGGCGGCAGGAAGTTCAGAGACCTGTAGTTCTGAGGGTCTTCTCCCCACTGAGGGAGCCCCTGGAGGAACCGTCATCAGGAGTCATCAGGAGTGGTCCACAGCCCGAGTCTGGAGTCCCATGGCTGGTGGGTCACAGGAGTAGGTGCCTCCGGGAGCAGGGGAAGTCCCTCTTCAGGGCCTCTGGTTGCCCTGGGACTAGAACTCAAGCCTAAAAGTCGGAGGCAGGGCTCTCAGAGCCCTGGGAACTGGTCAGCGGGTTTTAGGACTGGCGTTCCTTGGTAGCCTGTTGGCTTACACGCTTTCATTCTCTCTTCAGAACCACCCCACTAACCACGTAGATCTGACTTCCTGTTCTCAAAATTCTTGTTCTTCTCTTTTGTGGAAACCTCTGGCCCCTTCAGCCTCCGTATTGGCCATTCTCATGTCTCCTCTTGCTTCCTTCCTCCGATGTTGTTCTGTCCTGGATATCTTTCTCTTCTCGCTTCGTGTCCTTTCCCTGACTTCTCTCACCCGCCGGATCTGTTCACGTAGGAGTCACTCCTGACTCCCAGGGTGTCTTGCGCCTGAGGTCGGGCCCCTTCAAACCACCATCTTGACTTCCTTGACCTCTCCATCTGGATGCCCCCCAGCCCCAGCCGCATCAAACCTAACAGGACACCAGCCGTCCCAGAGGCAGAACCCGTTTCCCCTTGCAAACCTGGACCTTCTCCTGGGTCCCCGCTCTGTGAACCAGCCACCAGTCAACCAAGACCCAGAGCCAGAAACCTGTGGTCAATCCTGACACCTCCCTCCCCTGAGCCCACGTTGTTGGAGCCAGTGGCTTATCAAGGTCTTGACTAGCTCTGCCTCTGGTCTCTTATGTCTGTCCAGCCTTCCCCAAATCCCTGCTCCAGGGTCCGTCCTCTTTCCTGGCCTGGGTTTTGGTGATGGCCTTCAAAGAACTTCTCTTGCCTTCACCTAAGCCTTCCTCAATGAGCTGCTCGAGTTGCCTCCTTAAAGCACTAGACCTTTCTGGCCCCTCTGGCTACCGTGGCTCAGGAGCCTTCAGGAGCGCCGCCCGGCAGGCCCCTCCTCGGGCCCTGCTTCCCCAGCCGGCCTCACGCCGGGCCCTCCAGCTCCCACTCTGGGCCCACATGCCGTCCGCTCCCTCTTCAGTCCCTCAGAAGGGCAGGCAGGTGTGCTCCCCACTAGGTCTCTGACCGGTGGCTCCCTCGACTTGGACTGTGTTTTCGGCAATACTCCCAAGGCCCGTTGCTGCTTCCCTCCAGTGAGGAATCCTCCTAAGAGTCCTGAGAGTGGGAGCTCGTCACCCCCACTGGCCTGACTCCAGGGGCCTCCCCCCGAGACTCACAAACTCACCAAGAACACAGATACTGTCCTATTCAATTTTGTGGGGCGTATTTTTGGCAGGCCATTCAATAAAAACTGAATGCATAAGTGTGTCATTTTCTTGTTTGGAAGCCAGATTTGTAGATAAACTCGGGCAGATGATGCCTTGCCTCTAGACAGCAGCCTCCTTATGGAAATTGATTGAATTCAAGACTTTCTCTCCTCCCCCCAGCGCTGACTGTGTATGAATTGATTCAATAGGGTTCTGTTATCCAAGATAAAGAAGTGCTTGGCATACATGCTACTTTTTTTCTTTGAAAGATTTAGAATCTTCAATTGCAATTTAAATTTATATGTATTTAAAGTAAACACCATGGCAGCTGGTGGGAAAAGGCAAAAACCTTGAAGAGGCAGTAGCTTGTTTTTAAATTAAAGCATATCACATGACTTCATTCTTCTGAGTCCTTTAGCCTTAAATCATCATTGGTGGAGACCTTGAAAATGAAAATGATTTTCACCTGCATGGAAGTTGGGTCGAGCAAATGAAGGCAAATGAAAAGAACCACTGCTCTCAGCAGGGCAGCCCGGCCCAGCTGGATTTTCGGAGACCCCCTCGGATTGGGGTTGATGCCCCCTGCCCCACCCCTGGTCACCAGGCAGCACAGTTGGGGAGTGTGGGGGCCAGACCCCCTCTGGTGGATTGTCACTGCCCCGTGGGAGGTCCACACCAGGTTGATCTTGATTCCTTCCCTGAGTCACTACTGCGGGGGGCCTGGCAACCTCCCTGTGGCATCACTGTTGCTACCCACGGTCGGGAAAGATCCATGAGTCACGGGAGCGCTCCTGGCCGATGATGGAGCATCCGGGAGCGCCCGGCGACAGGCCTGACAGGGAGGCATTAGTCCTTCCGTGCAGTCCACAGACAGCACCTTAACATGATTAACTCGAGGAGAAGTTTGACACCGTCCTGAAAAGCTCCAAGGCTGAACATCACCATGGTTCTCTACACGGCTGTGCTTCCAGACGCTTTCCGCGCTCTCTGTCCGGGTCCAGACACACAGGGCACCGCACCTTCAATGTGGAATTTGGCTTCTCCTTCCCCCCCACACTATGTACATCGTGGGAGCTGCTGATCTTAGCTTCTCATCACTCCATATGTCCTGAGGGCTGCGGCTGGGTTCCAGAAGCAGAGATGATAATGCAGGCGGCCAGACGCCCCAGACTGAAGGGGGATGTTCCGGGGGCAGCCCCTCCTCCGAGTGCCCACAGGGATCCTTCTGTATAGAGCCCAGCCTGTGAGACTGATCGCAAGTAGGCTTCTCTTCTCAATGTAATAATCTATTCTCTCTTTGTAACGAGTGAACAACCTAAAAAAAAAGTAAAGAATCTTTATTTTCATATGGTACTTGTCTCTCTTTAAAAAAAAAAAAAAGGTTTTGTTTGAGAGAGAGACAGAGCGAGCGCATGAGCAGAGGAGGAGGGACAGAGGGAGAAGCAGACTCCCTGCTGAGCAGGGAGCCTGATGCAGGACTCGATTCCAGGACCCTGAGATCCTGAGCCGAAGGTAGATGCTTAACTGACTGAGCACCAATCTTCTAAAGATTATTAGAAGTGATCATTTATTGAATACTTCCCAGGTACAACTGTAGGTTTTCTGTCCTCGAATCACAATGGATTTTTCCCTCCTTTTTGGGGCGGGCGGAAGAGGGACTCCAGTAATGACCTCGTCAGGACTCCTGTCCAGATGGGACCCCGTGCGACAGAGGCAGGTGTGTACAGACCCTCATTATCTGAGGATCTTGGCTCTAGAAAATGTAAAATTGTGATAAGACACAGTGAAAGCAAGGACACGAAAACCAGGAACGTATGTTTACTTTACCTTCAAGGAGGCACAGTATGGTGTGCTGGGCGGCAGCGTGCTGGTTTGTTAGTACAAACAAGGAACTGGTACACTGTCAGGGCACACGAGGCGTAATTTTTGTCTGACTAAATTGTCTCAGAGTACCAACCCCTTTCCCTTTGTCTGTGACCTTCACAGCCCTAGATCACAAAGAAGGTCATTTTGGCAAACATATCAGAGGCCATTCCTATTTCCGCCTGAGCCGCTCCTTGTCTTCGGCTGTTTATATCTCCTGCTTCCATCGCCCCGTGTCGTCATTCTGGATGACCTTCTTTTCTTTCTTCGCTTGTTAACTGGCCCCGTGCTACCAGCTCCTCACCTATCACCGAGGAGGGCTCTGAGCTGAGCTGTTCTCCTGTAATCATGATTCAGCGTTATATAAAAATAACACGGTGATCTATTTTTCTAATTTTATAGCCCCTTTTGTCAGTTTAGCCATGAATATTTTGGAATGCTGATAACTTTCCCTGATTCGTGAACCGTCCACAACAGAGAGACGGTAAATACCACAGTCTTCCCCACAAAAGGAGTGAAAAAACAGAGGTAGTGGTTCAAGGTGATGGTTAAGTGAGTGACCCAGATGTCCTTGCCCCGGGTCTGGAGGAGAAGTGACTGCATTTGGGATCTTCTGGAGTCTTCCGAGCATGGTGCCATTCCTTATCTGTATGGACCTCAGACTCCCCTGCAAGGTCTGTCACAAGTTACAGATGAGCCTCAGAGAGCAATATCAATTCGCCCCACGACTTGTGCAGGTCAATGCCAGCACTGAGATTCCAAGTGGCTCTTAAATTTTAAGAGCATTGAGGGAGGGGCGCCTGGGTGGCTCAGTGGGATAAAGCCTCTGCCTTTGGCTCTGGTCATGATCCCAGGGTCCTGGGATTGGGCCCCCCGTATCGGGCTCTCTGCTCAGCAGGGAGCCTGCTTCCATCTCTCTCTCTCTGCCTGCCTCTCTGCCTACTTGTGATCTCTGTCTGTCAATAAATAAATAAAATCTTAAGAAAAAAAAAAAGATCATTGAGAGTATTGAGAGTCTGGAAGCTGAGGTGAGCAGAGCAAAGGGAGGGTTTCTAGGTGAGGGGCCTTGGGTGGATCAGCTGGGGCGCATTGCATGATGAAAAATTCAAACAAATTATCAGGTATGGAATACGTAAAAGGAATTTTGAACTTCGTATGTCAGATGACTGGGCTTTTGGTATTTCTTGGAAGACTCTGGGCCAGCGGCCGAACCACTGCCTTTATCTTTCTTTTCCCCAACTGCGTGAGCGCCATTGTCCCCAGCCCTTATCTCTCAGAACATAGGCCGGGCAAACTCTGGAAGTTAAATGGAAAATGCTCTTTTTTATCCTGCAGCAACCAGCCCGTCAGATAGCTTCTAGATAAGGCACCCAGGCCCTTTGCAGGGCTCCGTACACAGCAAATGGTTTTTGGCCATAAAAACCGACAGGGAAAAAAAAAATCTTTTGAATTGTTATTTTTCCCCCGAGGCCTTAAAGGAAGAAAGAGAGTTTACTTAAAGGGGAGTACTTTTCCACAGACTCTAGTAGCTAGTAATTTGGGCCTGTAAAACTGTATTCCAATGACAACCTGCACCAAACGTCTTGAAAATCGCTTTTGACCCAAGGAACAGGCTCCAGGAAGCCACTGTTGATATCTTTAAATGAATCCAGCTGGATTTCTCTGATGTATTGATCCAGGGGATGTGGTAGGGAGTCTGGGGGACAATGCTTGAAGTCGATCCAATGCATTTTGAATAAAAGTTTATTTTATTGCCACTTTTATTAAAAGCCCTAAGATTTTTAAGACTGTAGCAGTGGGAACCCATGGCTGCCAGGGGGCAATGGGCTCTGCTGCCCCAGGTGCCTCCTTCTGTGGGTTGAGTGCAGACCCTCCCCAGGTCCCAGCTTCTCCTGTGCTCGTCTCTTCCAGGATTGCTCGTCCTGGATTGGAAAAAAAACCCAGGCAGAGCTCAAGTTTGTAATTATTTCCATGAACATCCCTTAAACATTCCTGGATTCTGGACCTTCCAGCAAAATCCTGGTGTTCCCTCCACTCTACTTGCCTTCAGAAGCCTGGGCTGGACCTCATCTCCTCCCCAGCTGGCCTCATATTGGGCTGGCCACCATCGGTCCTCTGCCCTCCCACGCTGCCAGGGCACCACCCCCTTCCCCAACCCCTCCCGGTGTCCTGAGAAGGAGCCTGTGGCAGGCCAATACACACTGCCCAGGCTTCCTGCAGGAGACTGAGGCCGGTGCCCAGGCCAGGTGGCCATGCTGAACCCTTCATTTATCAGCTTGGGACAGGGGCAGTGTGCCATGCGGGCCTCTGGATGGCCAGGGCTTTTATTCTCAGTGGGCAGTGTCAGCCATGGGGAATGGAGGGGAATGTAAGGGCAAAACCTCATCTTTCTCAAAAATGCCATAAAAAAGAAAAAGAAAAAAAAACCAAACCACCCCAAAACAAACAACCCAACCCACTTTGGACAGACCACCGAGACGTGATGAATCTGAGGGCTCTGATGCTTGTGAGCCAAAAACAAGTTGAGGAAAAACAGAGCTGTGAGGGAGGCAAATCATTGACAAAGACAAAAATGGTCTTTTGTGCAGCCCAGAGGAAGCCAAGCAGGGAACCGTGGCCGATGAATTGCCCGGAGCAGGAGTGCCGCCCAGACCCATCTGTCCAAGTCCTACATTCTGGATTAATCCTCAGGGAAATAATGAAACCCTGATGCCACTGGGGTCTGGAAGAACTTTTCCAGCCTGAATCCTCAGGGATTCTTGGAAGCAAATGATCTCGTGTTTCCTGATATCTGGGCTCTGGTTGGAAGGACCCCATTATGAAGAACTCACTGTCCCTCAGGGGGTCGATGGTCCCAGGGAAAATGGAGAATGCTGCCCTTCACAGAGGAAGTTGGAGTCCCCAAAGGCCAATCAAAACACCGCGGAGTATAAAAGGTCACACTCAAGCCTTGACATGGTCACCCAGGTCATCAGAGTGTGGCCTGTGTCAGCTTCAGACTCGGTTGCTCTCAAGGAGACTTGTCATTGGTGCAGCTTCGTCTTTACAGAGAAAAAGTGTCAAAATAAGAACAATCCTTTCCCCTCAACCTTCCATTATTCAATGTGGTGGCTAGAAAGAAATTTTAAGTAGTGATGTTATCCACAGCTTCTTAGTCTAACCAGAAACCATTACTTTTTGCACAAACATCTCGTGAATCCCACCATGTACCAGGCATTGTGCTAGCTGTGGACACGATTGCTCTTTTCTTAGGGTTGTATTGTCCTTTGAAGAAGACGGGCGTATAAATAAGTCCAGGGCCTTGTGATAAATGCTCCTTAGATCTGTGCTCCATGCAAACAGATACCTCTTTTTTCTTTCTTTCTTTCTTTTTTTTTTTTTTTCAAATTCTTCAGCCCACGAAGTTGCTACTATCTTCCTTGGGATTTATGCAAGCGTAGTGGGAGGCCTGGTGGATATTGGAATCATTTCTCGGTTTCCTGCCTGCAATGGTTGGGTTTATGGGTTGATGTTGGCTCCTCACCTGGGCATCTTTCACTTCAGCTCTGGTGACATTTTCCTTGTCTCAGTGGATCAGATGGGAAGATGGGGATGGGCTTAATGAACCCACCCACCTCTCAGCTTACCTGGGCAGATGAGACAAAGCTAACTTGGTCAGCCAATGAAGGCTGTTCATAATACCAAGGACTTCTGCCTCTCCAGACATGTTGCCCGTAGTAGCTCCCTGGTTGGCTTTAGATTTTCTCTCCATACCTCAAAAACAGTGTTGTCTCCCTCTAATCTGTAAAAGAAACTTTGTTGCTGAAGAGAAAGAGAAATTTCCTGGTTGCACTCATTTGCCTGGAATTTTCTGGTCATACTGGGTTGTAGTTCATTTTTCTTCTTTCTGCCATGTTGAAAGCAGCCCAAAGTGAAACCCAGCTGAGATATACCAGCCAACATCTCCACCCTTGGCCGCAAAAAAAAGGGCCTTTGCCAGGGGATGGATCTTAGGCAAAACTGTGCTGTCACAAAGTATGTCCCATCCTGATTCCTGGCCACCTCTGCACTGACATTTTTGTAGTTGTGCTGAATTAGACCTGGAGCTGTTCTGCCCCTTTTCTCTTCTCAGCTTACTGAAATGATGGTATCATGATATAAAGAGGGCAAATCAGATCCATCATGCTACAGAAAGCCTTCCAAAAATAGAGGCCAAAGCATGTCCCGGGAAGTACTGGCTCATTCTCTTAGCTCCCAAAGGAAGAACCTGGAGTCATCCCTTAGTGAATCATGAAAGACTCCAGCTAGTTAAGGTCACTGGTGAGGGCTTCAAATCTTGTAATCTCCACTGTGCCTCCTGATCCCGAGGGAAGAACATTTCTCGAGTGTCACACATGTGTCTTTTCCTAGCAACAATTTTGTCAGGACTTCATTTGATTGTTTCCCTAACAAAAAGCCTAAAATGTGACTTCTGAAGACATGGTAAGATGATTGAGATTTCCCTGTGGAAATTGGAGAAGGCTGCCTTAATTGACACCAGCAGAACAATGGGCATTGGGGATTTGCAGCTCCAGCTACGAGCAAATGGAAAGTTGTCTCTGCTATAAATATTTCATTTTTGGTGAATGGTTTAATTCAGACACAAAGTCAGAAGGTAGAATTCCAGGGAGATGTTTCCATCTTGGGTTCTAATTGATTTCTTTTTGCCTACCTCCAGCCACCTAGAAAGGATTAAGAACGAAAGTTTTTATATAAGGGAAATAACATGGTGAGTCTTTCCAATGCTGTTTCTCTGAGGGGAAGTTAAAAGTGCCGGGCAAGCATTTAAATACTACAGTACTTTATGAGGTAGAACATTTGTAAGCATTAATTATTACCAAGGCTAATTAGATATCATTGGGTTAACTATAAAGCAAGTATAGGGGCTATTCTATTCAGCAGGGAAACAAATCTTTGGTTAAACAAAGTGTGTGGAGACAACAATTTGAAGGATGGATGGTGCCAAAGTCCATTAGAGCAGTTCTGCTTTGGTAAGTATTAAATACTGGGGTTCCGTCAAAGATTTCCATGTAATCCCTTGAAAACTGGTTCAACCGAAAAATGTTTAGTAAGATAGTTTTCTATAGAGTGTTGCTTCTGTCCCCCCTTCTATCTTGTATCACCTAGTTTCTCTTCTCAAGTACATACACCCCTTTTAAAAATGCAGAATTAAATATGCCCCCATCCACAATTACTCTCTGTAATACCCAGCCCTTTTAGCCAGTGTGCATGTCTAGGGAAGCTATGGCTGAGGTCAAACAGGGGGAGGGTGAAACAAATGCTTCTTGTAATTCGATAAGCAAGCAGGTGGGCTCTGTGGACAGATCGTACTTGGCTAACAGAAGTCCCAAGCTTGAAGGAAAGAAAGAAGCAGAATTTTCCCTTACAAAGAGATCACCATCACCTGACAGCTTTATTCATTGGTAAATTAGCAGGGTATGACTGTATGGAATCATGGACACCAAAGAGTTTTGACCTCCTCAAAATTGTAACCTTAGGTCTCATTTTTTCCCAGCCAGTTCTTTTTACAAATTGCCTTCAGCATCCATGCCTCTAAAATCATCCTTCTAGGAAGCACAACACAGTTCTCCAATGATACACATTGGATTTGGGGGGACCCCCCAGAAATCACAGAGTCAAATCAGGTAGTTGAGGAGGTCATTAGCTGGGTAATGACATTTTAAGTAAAAATCCTATAAACACCAATTTCCTCCTGGGATTCATTAACTGGTTCTGGAGAACTTATATTAAAAAAAAAAATTAATTCATTCTCTCAAATCCCTTATTGAGCCACTACCCCAGGCAAGTAATTTCTCCTCTGTTACGACCTCTTACTATTCTCCAATTAAAAAAACTGCCTCTTAGCTAATGCTGTCCACTGCTTTAGAGTACCTTTTTCCGGCCAGTCCCTCAAATGAAAACCCAACTACTGCTTGAGGGCTCTCAAAGCTTTCTTTAAGCTGCCATATTCAAAATTCAGGCTTCAGAAATTCTGCTTGCATTCCGTAGTATTTGGGAGGTTGACCGCAGTCTGCCGTTATTCTGAGCTATTTTTAGAGCACATGCTTGGCTGCACGTTATTTACATTGGTGAAATTAGATGGCTACTCGCCAGTAGCCCCTTTCCCTTCTGAGATGCTGACAGCACCTTCATTCTGTCGCTCCTGGGAAGACCTCGGTGCTCAGGGCACACACGTTGTATAATTGCCAAAAAACAATAGCTATCTCAAGCATCTGCTTACATAATCCATTCCTTTTTTTTTTTTTTTTTTCAGACAGAGCCACAGATACAAGCTGAATTTTTTTTTTTTAATCATCCCTCACCCCCTTAGTAATCATGTTGCCAGACTCCTGGGGCGTCGAGTAGGTTCTGCTAACCAAAACACAGAGCAAATTCTGGGAGACCAACAAGGACATCAGTTCAATACCATTCCCTTTGTTTCCATAGAACTGTGTTCATGTTGATGGTTTGCTTTCATTTTCTTGCTTGTAAAACTTGCTTGTGAAACATAGCCTGCTTGAAACATAGGGACGGCTACAGGATTTCCAAACTTGAGGGACAAAATGAGATGAGAATCATGGAAGTCCAACACACAGAGCGGCAAAATGGCTCGGGAACATTCTCTAGCTGACCGAGTGTTTTGAATATCAAACTGGGAATGTTACCCCAAGTTTCAACACTTTTCAGTGTATTATACACTCCATGCCATGATTAGTCATTTCAGAACAGCTTGAAAAATTGCACAAAGTTCAGTGGATGACCCAGGCATGTTAGAGTAATAATATAGCCTGAAAAAAAACCCTCCTCCGTGCCTCCCTGCTTTCATGTGAGAACCCTGTTGCACTTTATAAATTTGGCTTTGTTAATCTTCATGGTTTCATTGCCTGGTTGACACGTTTGCTGGTGTTTCAGATCTTTTCTTTTTCCTTCGGTAAGTGTGCAATATCAAGGCCTGCCTTGCAGAAAATGGATGCAGTCCTTGACTTTTGCCCATTCTAATATGATCATTAAGTAACCCTGGAGGAAAATGGAACACTTTGAACAAACGATGTGAAGCAGATGTAGCTTCAGAAGAAACATTTAAAAATGTGCATTGGATATGACGTCTTTTCACATTTCAGAAATTGCCGGCACAGTGGATTGTTTAAAATATATGAAATGAGATTTAGCAGCTGGGGAGCACTTGCTTATCTACATTGTGGTGTTAAATCCCAATAAATGTTTCGAACAATGCACTGATACGTAACATTACCGAGTAACACTTTCTATTAAATGAACACCGTTAGATCTCATGGCCCTAAGTTTTGTCCTATCAAAGGATTATGGGCTACATGTTAATCCTGGATAACATACAATTGCATAATTGTCAGAGCTGTATTTCAGAAGTTGTTAACTTGAGTATGCAACTTTATTTCGTACACGATGGTGAGGTATGTCCTAAGCAGGGCAGTCAGAGGGCCTCGGGGTGTGGATGAGAACCAGTGGCTCCAGTCAAATACATCCACGGAAGGGAAAGAATCAGAAGACGTAGTTGGTGTTTTGCAGTCCGAGCCACCTGTTTAACTGTTGGGTTAGCTTGTTTTAAGTCCCGCCTAGCATGGTGTGTTGGATTTTCGTTCTCCCAGAGACCGTAACAGGGTCAGATCCTGTGAGCTGACTCACTTCCATTCCTATGTGGGCCCCCATGCATTGGCTAAAGTTGATCTTGCCAATCTTATTTTCCATGGCTCTTCCTTGACGATTATGAAAGTCTCCTCCCCTGGGGCCTATTACATAATGCGGGTGCCATACCCTAAAAATTGGTTAAGAAAATAAACACCACCGTAACTGCTGTTGACAGCAGATATGAAGCTCAATTCCAGAATCTGGCACGAGAGATAGGGCGTCTTTCTTCCTCTCATTCTGGGTTCATCTTTTTGCCCTGGGTTTGGTCTAAGGGCCAAGAGGAGGCGGATGCATGTTAATGGGATGTAGGTGGACAGGTCCACTATGGAGGCCATCTCTCCACGTGGGCCCTGCTGATTCCTTGTTATGGGGACTGGCTCTTGGTGACCAGTCAGTGTAGCTCTCCCTCTTTGACCTACATGCCCAGCTACAAGGCCACCCCATGCCCTGTGCTTCCTGTGTTGTTTTCATACTGCCGAGGAGTCATTTTGTGGCTTCGGGAGCATTTGGGAAATAGAAGATTTGTGGGGTTAAGTCCCTGTCTGCCTAGAAATTTCATGTTGTCATTTCTTTTCCTTTGGAGCCATTCTCAGGAAACAGATCATAGATGTCTCTCATTCTTGGATCTCACAAACGTAACTAGAGATTGACTCCTTCCTAGGATTGGTTTGGGGGATGGAGCAGCGGGCAGTCTGGGTCTTTATTCTGAGTCCTTCAGATGTTTACCTTCTTATCTGACTCTTTTGGCCTCCAGAAAATCCTTTTTCATTCTTCCATTCTTGGGGTATCGTGTTATTACTCATGAGTTATCCTTCTTCATCTCTCCACACCATGAGCATCCTTCCTTCCTCACATTGTTTAAGATTTTGAAGGGAAAGGCAAATTGAGGGCAAGAGAAGGGTATTCTGAACAAAGTCTTTGCTAAATATTTCAAAACTTTAAGCTGTCACACATTTATAGATCACTGGTGGGCCAGGCACTATGCTGTGTGCAAATACTTTATCCCATTTTCACCACTTATAAAGCAGGCATTGTTAGCTATAAAAATAGGCTTATAGGCATCTGCACGTGTATATGTGTGTGTGTGTGTGTGTATGTGTGTGTATTCGGAAATCTAAGCTCAGAGAGGTTAAGTAACTAGTCCACAAACTAGTAATGGGGAAGAATAAGATAAGAACAAGGCTTTTCTGATTCTAGAGCACAGACTTTATCCCCTAAAATAGTGGACCCTAGAGATCCCTAGAGATTCTGATGTGACTTCTCAGAAAGCAGACTGAACATCTGGATTTTTTTTTTTTTTTAAAGTTCTCAAGTGATTCTGTTCCACTGGACTGGGAACCAGGGCAGTAAACCACATGCCCCACAGATACAAGCGCTGTTTCAGATCCGTCACACCCTGCTTGAGGCTGTCTATCCGAGATGGATCTTTGGCTTTTATTCCTTTTTGTCCCTGAAAGGTGAACAGGCATCTGGAAAGAAACTATCGGCAGAGTGAAGCACATATGTCATTGGGATTTTGAGCCACAGTATATATTCTTTTTTTTTTTTTTTAAGATTTTATTTATTTATTTGAGAGAGATCACAAGTAGGCAGAGAGGCAGGCAGAGAGAGAGGGGGAAGCAGGCTCCCTGCTGAGCAGAGAGCCCGATGCGGGGCTCAATCCCAGGACTCCGAGTTCATGACCTGAGCCGAAGGCAGCAGCTTAACCCGCTGAGCCACCCAGGCGCCCCCACAGTATATATCCTTAACTTTGTATCTTTTTGTGTGCCAAAATGATTCCTAGCTGCTCATTGGGCAAGAGGAACCTCTGGTCATCTTGGAGCACAATGGGAAAGGGAAACTTAAAATGTTTCGATTTTGACTTAAACTCTTCAAACAGAGAGAGGACCAAGGCACAGTGCTCTGTGATGCGGCCTGGAAAATTTGTTTGAAAAAAATCTTTCTCTAGAACATTTTCTGAGAGGGCGGGGGGAGTGGGAGGGCTATTTTTACCATTTCCAATGGAACTCATAAATGATCTTCTTCCAAGAGGGCTAATTTCATAGGAGGCTGGAGAAGTCAATAAAGGTCTTAAATAAGTTGAACTTCTTTAGTTTTCACTGAAAGGCCATAGTCAATTGTAGCCCTTGTTAAAAGTTAAGCCGGGAAATGTCTCTGAGGAGAAATTCAAGCTCTCCTTCCAGTTTGGACTGGTCATGAATGGTGATTATCTGACTGTAATTCAAATCATATGTGCCGCCCTTGTTTTTGCCCTCCTTGAGATTATTTTTCCCCTTTTAAATCGAGCAAAATAGTCCTTGGCTTAAGGCAGACCTGTTCACATAAAGACATGAAATGAGGTGGTGTTCCAAGACCTCAAAGTGCAAACCAGATTTATAAATCTCCGTGACGACGTGGCCCTGTACGACCACATCCATGATGAGCTTGATAATTTTCAGTTCAACCTTCCCCCTGGTGACTCATGAATGAATACATTTCAGAACATGAAACCCACCTCATCAGAAAAATACGAACGTGGACAAAACCGAGTCATGGGCTTTATTTGTACGCTTGCAGCAAAGACTCACTATCTGTACAGATGCCTGATCATGCACATGTCTCCAAACTGTTGAACAAAGAGGGGACAGCAACATGTCTGTAGGAATCCTTCTTAGCATCCTGATGTCGCATGTCCCTGGGGACAGTGTGTGGAGATACTTGGTTTTACTGACATGAAGGTTTTCCACATGTTTGGCCTCTTTTTAAACAGAGCTTTAGGCCACATGAGGCTGGAGGGGTTGGTAGGGAGAGCTTGTTCATTTACAGCCACCGCAGGGGGAGGGGTGTAGGTTCTGTGCTGGCCCTTCCTGGAGTGATCTTGAAACCCTACAAACAATTTGAGCCTTAGTTTCCTTCTATAAAAGGGAAACAGACAAGGAATGGGTGGGTGGCTCATTCAGGTAAGCGTCAGACTCTTGGTTTCAGCTCAGCTCATGGTCTCAAGGTCTGGGGATCAAGCCCTGTGTTGGGCTCCACGCCCAGCTTGCAGTCCGCCTCTCCCTTGGCTCCTCCCCCTGCTCCAAATAGATCAATAAATCAATTAAGAAAATAAACAAAAGGGAAGACAATAATTCTTACCTCACAGGGTCCTTGCAAGTTTCCAGTAGCATTATGGGAAGAATTTGTAGAGCATCAGAGAAACACTAGCTATTGTGGTTTTCATGGTCATTAGGAAGATGTTGAGGACTGCAAAGGAGGTAAAACGTGCCTTGAAAAGGAACGAGAGAAATACCCACAGCCCAGTCCTGCTCCATGCAGGCACACGACCTCCACGGATGCTTTCACATGTTCCTTGTCATGGGCCGTGGAGGTTTGGGTTTTTTAAATTTTTTTATGGTTTTCAAACTTATCCTCACTGTTATGCGACCAGATTTCTTTAAAGGGTCCTTAGTGTTCTAAAAATTTTAAGACCCTGTTCTTAAAATGTGTTTTATTTGTGATGCCATAGGTCATTATTTCTTTCCCCTGGCTTGTTCATGAAGTATCAGCCAGAGCTGGTCTCTAGCCATGTCCTGTACCTTTTGGTAACTCCATCAGCCCAGGGACCTACACCAGCCCTCTCCGCAGGCCCACCCTGTGTGTTCTGTGCATACATGTGCAATATGTGCACTCGGGTGCACATCCTTGTACCCTTGCTCATTGTCCTCCCAGGTTTCTATGGTCAAATCGATAGAGCAAGCGTTAGGCAGATCTCTTGGATATGGCCCTGTACTGCTGCATTTTGTAATAAAATATGGTAACGCACAAGATTATTGTTTAAATTCACCTATATGGCAAAACATTCTTCTGACAGTCTGTCTCGAGCAGCATGGGACAGTTGTCACTGAGGCAATGAAAACTCCATCTGCCTTTCATACCTTGGGGTTCAGACATGGTCCTCCTGAGCCATAGGAAGAAAAGAAACCAGCAGAATGACAGCAGCAAACTAAAGCATCATCAGCGTACCATTCAGGAATGTTAGATCTACTGACTCCAATCTTCTAGGTTTACAGGTCATGGTCATGGCTTTTGGAACTAAGAGGGAGAGAAGGAATCAGGGATGGGAAGGTAAAGGGAGACAAAGGAATAGCCTTTACAGGGGCAGCCTTGGAAGGCATCTATCCATTCCACGGATGGATCACGCATACTGTGGGAAGGTCTGCCCTCCTTACCTCTTGGAGAAAAGAGTTCCACCATCTAGAGTCAGGCTGAGGCTGCGGCTGCTATGGAAAGTGCCAGGGCTCCCAGTAAGCTGTGTGGCCCGGGGGCAGGGGGTGCCATGGTGGAAATGAGAAACACCCCCCGCTGCTCATAAGCCCAAGCCCTCCCCATCTGAGTAGGTTCAGGAAAGGTTTTAAGCTCAAAGCTTTCCCTATGTTGAGCAGCTGAGTGTCTCCTCTCCTTTGGGATCATGATGGAACCAGGAATTAAGAGCCAACAACAGTCAGGTGGAAGAGAATGCTTCCAGCATTCTGGAAGCTTCCACTGCTGTGTTCCCAGTGTTGGCGATGCCAGTCTATGGTGGAGTGTTAAGTGAAGACCTTCTCGAGCAGTTCTGAGGGTATAAAGAGGCCCATGGGTTAAAACAGCTGCTTTTACAGAAAACTCTTTCCCTGGGAGTTTCAGGTCCCTAGGGCACCCTTTAAGACATCAGATTCCTTTTCCAGTGTGTTAAGACATGTGCCCAGGTGTGTCCTCAATTCTTTAACTTCCCTTTAGAGGAATGCCTGTGTGTGATCTCTAGGATTTTCCAAAATGTATCCCCCTGCCCTTTGGATAAGCAGAGACTTGGGCACTCAGCAGAACAAAATTAGTCCTTAATTCCTCCGCTGCACAGTCAGCAATGGCCACGCACAACCTTGGGGCCATTGGTGAGGCTTCTCGCAAAATCTAATTTAGCACAACGGATGCATTCCAAAGAAAGAGCGAACACGCTTGGCTCATGTTTGTTTTTACAAAGTGAGCCCTGATTTTGTTAAAGAGTGACAACAGAGGCGGCTGCAACTGCAAGGAACATTTTTGTGCCTTGTTCCAACCAAAATTTTCCAACAGATTTTAATGTAATTCCACCACCTCCCACCCCCGTCCCCTGCAATGAGAAAAATCTGCTTCCACCATAAGAAGTCAAGTTTCAGCAAAGAATAATGATCTCTCTGCAACTCAATTATGAGTAATTGAGAAGTGGTTGTAGAAGAAGTGGCGACAAATACTCAGCTTACCACAGCATGGCAGATGCCAGGCTGGGAGGGTGAGTGTGGGCTGCACCTTCTCTTAAGAAGTCTTCTTTTGCCTCATCTCTGCATGTGTGTGTCAGCCCAGACTTCTGGCGTGGCCCCTTGAGCAGGTGCAAGGGCACTGGCCATCTGTGGGGAAGAAAAGCTTTTGGCCCCTTAGAATAAATGGGTGGAAAAGTGTGACATGTAATCACCATTTCCAACTGGGCTTTTTGCATCCATGCTCGGGCAAACACATGTCTTCTCAATCGAAATATTGTGACCATGGGGGGATAAATGGAGGGGGTGTTCTGCTGGTGTCTTCCAAGCTTGAACTGAGACCAAATGATGCCTAAAGTTGGAGAAATAAGGGTCCGTTTTCTCTCGTTTTGTGTTAAAGAGTCCTTGGGGCAGAGTTCTGAAAGTTATTACACTAATTACAGTCAATGCTGGGTCCCACCATAAGCATTGATTTGCCTCATACTATTTACTCCTTTTAATGTTATTATCCAGATTGAGTCTCAGGCCCAAGTTCATGCAGCTATTAAAATGAGTCAGGATTCAAATCTGGGCCTCCAGTAAAAGCATTTTGCTGAGTCTGGGTGTTCACCAAACAGGTTCTAAGCATCCTCCAGACCCTTGGTGACACTTTGACATGTCTGCCAATCTTGAATCATTCTGTTTCATCAGGAGGATTGTTAAAGGCATAACCTGGAAGTCCATCTATCAGTAGGACACACATCTGGACAAAGTAAACTTCTGAGCCTTTTTCTTTTCATTTGGCTTTTTACATGAGCCCAGATTTTCATGGCTTCCATTGACAAGGTCAGTGCTTTGCCAAATCAGCCCAGTAGAACCAAGGCAGGTTTATACTAAACCAGGGTTGGGTTGGTTACCATAGCCCTTTCCAGTAGAAGCAACAGCCTGGAAAGTATGCTCCTTTGTGCCATATTTTTTTCCCCATTTCCAACATTTGAATCATTTATTAAAGAAAGGAGTTGTTCTTCTCCTTACTTTGCTTAGGACGGTATGTTCTTTAAAAATAGAAAACAGTACAAAAGCCAAATATTGAGAACCAAGCCATATCACCCACAGAATTCCCTGGAGACCCTCTCTTTCACACAGGTACCAAACATCACAATCATCTTGTATCTGTACATAGTGCATGGGAAGGAAATCCTTCCCCTGAATAAACAGAAACACCGTGCCTTTGATTAATGGGCGATATGGAATTTGGTGTATCATTAATTATGTAAACCCACAGTTAATGAATACATATGGTACAAATTCAAAAGGACGCCCACTGAACAGAGTCCCTTTCACACCATCCAAAAGTCTACTCAATTCCTTTCATTGGAAGCACACCAACGGGACCAATACTTGTTTGCTTGTTTGTTTCCTCTTTCTCTCTTCTTTGTTTCTTCTTCTCTTTTTCTTTTTCTTTCTCTTTTCTGTTCTTTTTTCTTCCTTTCCTCCTTCTCTCTCTTTCTTCCTCCCAGTCCTTCCTTCTTGTCTTTCTTTTCTCAAGTATTCTTGAACCCAGTCTTCTTTTTTAGGTATACTAAAATCGTTGGGATTAAAATCATCATACACTTCCCCCATCTAGGGATAATATTGGCTGTTGGGGTGTTGACGTTGTATGCTTACCTCCGGCAGAGGCATTTCACCTCTACTGACATTTATTAAGTCCGTGCTCTACTTCAGAGTCTGTGTCGAAACAGCCAACGCAAGCTGCCAATCGAGTCAAACAGCTGTCAGTGAGTTTTAGAAAACTGATAGTCAAAGTTTCCAACTGGAAGCCAGACAAGTTAATTAGGAAAACAGATAAATAACAATTACCCTGGAAAAGAAGAGCAATGAGAGGGCTAAACCCCACCAGGCATCAAAACATGGGAGAAAACCTTTATAAGTGAAACAGGTTGGTACTGAAACACACATAGGTAGACCAATAGCGCAGAGTAGGAAATCCAGAAAGATATCTATTTACATGTAGAAAGAGGATATGAAAAAGGTGGCATTTCTCCTCGTGGAGGAATGGAACTTTCTACAAGTACTGTTGAGGTAAGTAGATAGCCATTAGATAAACAAAATTGGATCCATTTCTCACACCATATTCTAGGGTCAATTCCAAGAAGGTACATGATTAGAATGTAAAAACTGAAACTATAAAAAATGTTAGAAAAAATATTGGCAAGTTATTACTTAACTTTGGAGAGAGTGAAACTTTTTGAACTGTTAGTCAAATCCAGATACAATAAGGGAAAGAACGGCTAAACTTCTTTGTATTGAAATTAAAAAAAAATCAAAGAACAAAAATAAAAGACTCCAAGTAAGATAAAAAGACAAATGACAAACTAGGGAAAGTATTTGCAGCTTCTATCAAGGACTAATGGTTAGCAGCCTTAACGTATAAAAGGAGAGGGCGCCTTGGTGGCTTAGTGGGTTAAGTCTCTGCCTTCGCTCAGGTCCTTATCCCAAGGTCCTTATCCCAAGGTCCTGGGATCGAGGCCCACATTGGGCTCTCTGCTCAGCAGGGAGCCTGCTTCCCCCCCACCCCCCGGCCTGCCTGCCTCTCTGCCTACTTGTGGTCTCTTGTCTGTCAAGTAAATAAATAAAATCTTTAAAAAAAATCAGAGGAGAAAAACTCCAACAATTTTATAGAAATAGGCTAGAAATATAAGCAGACAATTGACAGAAAAGAATAGGGGCACCTGGGTGGCTCAGTCAGTTCAGTGTCTGCTTTCAGCTCAGGTCACAATCCCAGAGTCCTGGAATCGAGCCCAACATCTGCTCTGACTCCCTGCTCAGTGGGGAGCCTGCTTCTCCCTCTCCTTCTTTCTCTTGCTACCTCTGTCGCTATTTCTGTTTCTCTCTCTCAGATGAATAAATGAAATCTTAAAAACAAAGTACAGGGGCACTTGAGTGGCTGCCTTCAGCCAGGTTGGTTAAGTGGCTGCCTTCAGCTCAGGTCATGATTCCAGGGTCCTGGGATTGAGCCCCGCATCAGGTTCCCTGCTTAGCAGAGAGCCTGCTTCTCTCTCTCCCTCTATCTGTTGCTCTGCTTACTTGTGTTCTCTCTATCTTTCTGTCAAATAAATAAATAAAATCTTTCAAAAAACAAACAGAAAAGCAAGCAAACAAAAGTACAAATCTCTCTTAATGGTATGAAAAAATGCTCAACATTATTTAAAATAAAATAAATGTAAAACAAAAACTACATCAAGATACATCTCATCTATTAGGTGCCAAAATCCAAAAGGTTTACAATATGCCCTACTGGCAAAGCTCTAGGGACAAAGTCACTGTCATACGGTGCTGGTAGGAACGTGAAATAGTACAATCACTGTGAGGAGGCTTTGACATTCAGCTAAACTACGCACAGCTTTACCCTACGACTCAGCAATTCTACCTCTAAGACTCTCCAAAATACCCTGATAAAAATATGAATAATAGGATATTTTCTGAAGCACTATTTACAAGAGCATTTCCATCAAAGTGAACTCATTGAATGAACTGTGGGTCATCCACATAATTAAGTACTTCATGGCCATATGAAGGAACAAGCATCTTTACGTATCATCTTCTTATATAGAACTCAGGAGTGATTTCCAAGGTTGAATGGACAAAGGTAGAGAAAAGAGTAATATTCTGTCATTTATCAATAAAGGGAGTATATATATATTTATATATATATTTATATATTCAGGGTTTTCTTTCCAGTTGGAAGCTAGATAATTTTATTAGGAAAAACAGATAAATAACAGTTGCCAAGAAAATTCTGAAGAGCAATGAGGGGGATAAGCCCAACCAGACAAAACATGGTAGAAAATCTGTTTTAATTATAGAGGTTTTACACACACACACACACGTGTGCACGTGTGCGTGTGTGAACATGCCTAGGAGTGCACCCGCACACACACAAAGTATCTTTAATTTCCTTGCATTAAAAAAACAATCTAAGGGGCACCTGGGTGGCTCAGTGGGTTAAACCTCTGCCTTCGACTCCGGTCATGATCTCAGGATCCTGGGATCGAGTCCCACGTTGGGCTCCCTCCTCCGCAGGGAGCCTGCTTCCCCCTCTCCCTCCGCTGCTCCCCCCACTTGTGCTCTCTCTCCTTCTCTCACTCTCTGTCAAATAAATAAATTCTTAAAAAAAAAAAGCAATCTAAGAATAAACCATTCATTTAAAAAAAGACTACTTTTGGGAAGAGGGAACTCAGCTTGGGGTGACAGAGATGGAAACTAGCCTCCTTAAATATATTTTGTTTTGTTGATTTGATTTTGGAAACATGCAAATGTTTCACATCATTATGAAACTGATTTTTAAGACAAAATTTCAAAAAGTAATCTCTAAAAGCTGAGAACAAAATGAAACAAAAAACAAAATGAAACAAAACTGTGTATTGTGCTTGTAGCATAAACAGGGATAGATTCCTCCAAGTGACTTTTAAATATGGTAATCTGTGTGTCCCTAATGAGTACACTCTAGGAACAAAGAGAACTGCAAAAAGAAATCTTAAATTGTTTTCAGTAATCATATGGTTGGTGCTTGTGCTTATATTATTATTCTGATACTGTCATAGGCGTGGTCTGGGATAAAGCAAGTGAATAATCATGTTAGTGTCACTGACAAATGGAATTTGGGACAAGAGGAGAGATACAATTGTAAGACTGAGAAATTTTAGTAAGTACTGTCCACTCAAAAGACCTAGAACCAAAAAACAAAACAAAAAGACCCCCCTCCAAAAAAAAAACCCATAAAAGACCTAGAGCTCATGACCAAAAGAACAGCAATGAGCACACCTAGATTCAGATTTTGGTTTTGCTAAACAGTTCTACCTGCCAAAGCTTCTTGGCAAGATAGAGGATTTCAGGTTTGGGAGGAAATAAACAAGGTGAGCCTGGGACAACTTGTCATAATTGAAAGCAAGGAAGCTATCAAAGACTAGAAGGGACACGTCAAAAGAACTCAGGAACCAACTTGCAAAAGCTCCCAGAGGGCAAATATTTTCACATCAATAAAAGTAATAACTAAATGGATTGAGACCCATCAAATATGTTTGAATCCATGAGTTCAAGATGTTGTTGGAAAAATCACTGGTGATCTTTGGAGAACACAAGGAAATCACTCATTATTTGGAAAACTGGTAAATAAAGAAAAAAAAAACATGTATCCTATGTTTTTGTTTTTGTTTTGTCTTGTTTTGTTTTACATGAACTGTACCTGAGGAAACAAAAGTTGGTAAGAGGAAGTCACCCTTCATGAAAGTGTTACAGCTAATGGAGAGGGATGACAGACGGCCCAAAGCCAGTAAGGATAAAGCCTTAGCTTCTGATACTCCTCTTTGGGGACCCAGGTTGGAGAAGGGAGGGTCTTTACAAACCCTGATGACTTAATGGATCTGGGCAGTGGCCCTCACAAAAAGAGAAACAACCCAACGGATGAAAGAACACACCACTACCCATGAAGTGGTTGGTCTTGCCAAAAAACAGAACTTGAATCCAATGGAGGCTCTAGCTCCAACTACAATTCCAGAAGCACAGGGGCCAGAGAAACATGTTAATTCCAAGAGGGTATAATTGTCAAAGTGCAGAGAATAGGGGACTCTACAGGACCAATGTCCCAGTTTCTTCAACACAAAATGTCAAGGAGATAAAACAGATAAGGGAGAACCAACAGATTTTTTAAAACTTTGGGAATAATAACCAATCACATTGTATGGACCTAATTTGAATACTTCTTCAAATGATTTTAAAATGCCCAAGATAATCAAGAAAATATGGACACTGAAATATTGACGATGGAAGTTGATAAGAAATTATTACTGTTGGGGCGCCTGGGTGGCTCAGTGGGTTAAAGCCTCTGCCTTCAGCTCAGGTCATGATCCCAGGGTCCTGGGATCAAGCCCCACATAGGGCTCTCTGCTCAATGGGGAGCCTGCTTCCCCTTCTCTCTCTGGCTGCCTCTCTGCCTACTTGTGATCTCTCTCTGTCAAATAAATAAATAAAATATTTTTTAAAAAAGAAATTATTACTGTTAATTCTTTTTAGATGTGGTATTATTACTGAGATATTTTAAAGTGTCCTATTGTTTTACATATACATTATTGGGATATTTACAGATGAATCGATATGATATATGATATTGTTTCAAAATAAATTGTGGTTTGAGGAGAGAGATATATGGGACACAGATAAAATAAGATTGACTATAAATCAGTAATTTTTGAAGCTGGCAATGGTACCTCCAATTCATTAAACTAGTTTCTTGGGTGCTTGGGAAGCTCAGTTGGTTAAGCAACTATCTTTGGCTCAGGTCATGATCCTGGAGTCCTAAGATCAAGTCCCAGACTGGCCTCCCGGTGGGGACTCTGTTTCTCCCTCTGACCCTACCCCCTCTCATGCTCTCTCTCATTCTCACTCTCTCACATAAATGAATAAAATCTTTAAAAATATTAAAAAAAAACAACAACAGTGTGCTCTGAAGGGGCATGTGCACTCCAATGTTTACAGCAGCAATGTCCACATTAGCCAAACTATGGAAAGAGCCTAGATGTCCATCAACAGATGAATGGATAAAGAAGATGTGAGATATATATATATATATATATATATATATATATATACAATTGAATATTATGCAGCCATCAAAAAACCAAAATCTTCCCATTTGCAATGACATGGATGGAACTAGAGGGTATTCTGCTAAGCAAAACAAGTCAATTAGAGAAAGACAATTAGCTCATGATCTCACTGAAATGAGGAATTCAGGAAACAAGACAGAGGATCATAGGGGAAGGGAGGGAAAAATCAAACGAGACAAAGCCAGAGAGGGAGACAAAGTATAACAGACTCTTAATCTCAGGAAACAAACTGGGGGTTGCTGGAGTGGAGGGGGAGGGATGCGGTAACTGGGGGTTGGACACTGGGCAGGGGATGTGCTATGGTGAGTGCTGTGAATTATGTAAGACTGATGAATCACAGACCTGTACCCTTGGGTAAATAATACATGATGAGTTAAGTAAAAACAGAAAAATTTAAAAATTTATAAAATTAAAAAAATTAACTCCTCTCTCTACTTTTATAGACATGTGAAACTTCTGTAATAAAAACTTGAATAAAAATAGAGGATAAGGAAAGACATAAAATGCCCTTTCTCTCATTTCAGAATACCTTTACGCAGATATAATTCATAGTCCACACACACAAAATGAATCTGGACTTTCTAATTCCCCAAACAGACAGTTAACTTTAAATTTAAAACAAAAAACATTTAGCGATCTTTATTCCAGTTCACTTCAAGTTTATTGCCATCTCAATAATTAAAACAAAAGGAAAAAAAAAAAAACCCAAGCCAAATAAGACACGAGGTATCTGGGCATTGATTTCAGCACATTCTTAAATTTTCCTTTTCACAAAAGACTTGGAAATGTCAGTGCTAAAAAGAGACAGCTAACCAACCGTCACAAAATGATCTAAGATAATTAGAACGCTTCCTCCTTCTCCTCTCTCTTTTCCCATCTGTTTCTTTTTTGAAGCACTATTTTCTTAATTTACAAATTGCCATTGATAAGATTATAATAGTTGTCAGGAGCAGAGTTTTGAGGGATGCATAGAATAATAATTGGCTTCCTTGTCCCTTGCGTTGCACTCGTTTTAAAATTGAGGTTTACACCAAGATTCTATTGTCCTATAAATAGAAGCACATTATTCCCAGCAAACTGCCCTGAACTTTGACTTCTGTAAGGTGGTTGTTTTGAAGTTAGAATAGTCAGGGTCTTGCCTGGCTTGGAAAAGCAAACTGCAAATGGCAGCTGGATTGAGGGGGTGTCCCAGGTGGGGAAGAGATACACGGCCACCCCGCCTGTGACATCCACTGCTGTCCTTGTTGGGAAGGGCTCTCAGGGGGACCACGGGCCCCTCCCATTTGAGTGAGAGCACTGATGAATTTTATAAGTAATAATAATCCTAATTTCTCTCAGGAAGGTGTTATGATGACCAAAGAATGAAGAGGCAACATTTAGATTCGTTTGCACGGCCTGTCTTCAGCAGGACTCCTCAGAACTTTGCGGTGCCTTTTTACCAATGATCTGATGACCTGTTTTGCGTTGTAAATGAGATCGTTTTGGAAACAAAGTGAACCACTGGGGCAGAGACCAGCGATGGAGGCTTGTTTGGTGTTGTGGCCTTTCTCCGTTCATTCGGCAAACAAAGATTTATCAAGCATGAACCATTTTCATTGCACCAGATGCTGTGGGAGATGTCTCAGGAAACGTCTGGGATCTCAACATGATGAGCATTTAGGGGCGGGGCTGAGACAGAACAGTACTTCTAAGTTTGTATTCTAATTAAGTATGGCTCAGAGAAAGGGATGTGCTATTTCAGATGAGTTGATTTTCACAATTTCTGGTCTCAGTGGAGACAGTTCAAGGGAGGATTCCTACAAAAGGTTATATTTGAGCTGGGCGTTGAAGGTTGGTAGAATGTAGACACGGATGCACGCCCATGTGCAACCCCGCAGGGACCCGTGAGTGTATGCAATTGTGTGGGGGAGTGGGGATGAGTGGGGAGAGCCTTTCTGATGAGAGAAATGGCATGAACAAAAGGCCAGGAGGTGGGCAGGTGGGGCAGTGTCTGGAGAACAGGGACACGTTTGTTTACACCTGGCTTTATCCTTTGGAGTTTGGGGTCACTGACCCTGCCTCCCCCGCCTGCCATGTCTGCAACATTTCTTCCAATGAGGGCATGGATTGTATCTGTTGGAATGGAAAATTTCTTTCAGAGTGTTTATGAGGATGATTCTTTCAATTCCACTATCTACCGTGATAGTGAGATCATTAGATTGTGAATGATGGAGAAATATGATCTGGTTTTCTGAGTCTCTTGGTTGCTGGCTTCATTTTAGAACTGGTAGATCGTTTTAAGAAAATTCACTGCCAGAGCTTAAAAAACCTGATAAATTTATGCTGAACTAATTTAATTACAAAATATTTATTTACTTTATAAAAGGGATGCCTGAAGTGGATTCCTATCAATAACCTAGATTCCCTCATTGTATTCACAGTGTAGTTTCTTTTGCTATAATTTGGTTTACATCGAATTTTGAGGTTCAAGTGTGTGGTATGAGACACACTGTAACTCAAGATGGAGAAGAACATGTGGGTTTACCTCCATCAGTAGTGTTTTTTGTTGTTGTTTGTTTGTTTTTGTTTTTAAAGATGAATTTATTTATTTTAGAGGGGGGAGAGAGAGAGAGAGAGAAAGAGAACAAGTATATGTGAGCATGGGGAGTAGGGGCAGGGGGAGAGGGAGAGCAAGTCTTAAGCAGACTCTGTGCTCAGTGTGGCGCCTGACATGGGGATCTATCTCAAGACCTTGAGATCACAACTTACGCAAAAACCAGGAGTCCATCACCCAGTGGACTGCACCACTTGGGAGCCCCTCCATCACAAAGGCATCTATAAAGGAAGAACTGTGTTCATGGCCTAACCCAGTGGTCTTTTTGTTTGATGTCCAAGAGTGTCCATGTCAGACCCCTGAAATCTTAGAACTTGTATTTGCATTTGTTTTCATGAGAAAGAACTTAATCTTACTGATACTTAATAGGTGGATGGACAGCAGTCATTTTGAAGTAAATATAAACAAATCAGGGTTGTGTGTTCACAAAGTTTGGGGGGCTGGTTTGCATTCAACTGGTAAGGAGCTGGGTGTTGGACACTTTGAACAATAGCCTTGTGATGGACCAGCTGAAGCTTCTTGCTTTTTCAATTAAAAGCAGGGGTATGTAGGAGTGTTTTAATCTGGGGAGGGACACGCTCGGGGGGCACATTTTAGTAAGATCGCCTGGGTTACCCTGTGCAGAATGGATTGGTGAGGGGTGGGGTGGCTAGTTAGCAGACTACTAGTCTAGTACTCTGAAGATTCTACGGTTGTGGGATAAAGAACTGGGACCAGGAGGCGATGCAGGCCATGTAGACAGTCCTGACGCTGTCAATTCAATAGCAGATTTGGAGTGATTTTGTTATTGTTTAGTTTTCCATTGTGCCTTCTGGTTTTATGACACAGATGTGTTTATCCAGGACTGTGAGGAGGCCAGTGTTGTGGCTAAGAAAGACTTGCCCTAATGAAATGGTGTATTTTCTGAGACTTTGAATCGGGAAAAAGCCACTTAATACTAACATGGGACTCATGTGCTGAAAACAGAGGAGGTTTGGCCCTCTGAGCCAGGACTCCAACTCAGACAACTGTTTACTTACTTACTATTGGTCTTTCTCACTCGGATATAAGGGCAGAGATGGTCGATTTCCAGCCCAGGAATGGACTCTGACACATAGGAGGAGCTCAATAAATCTTTCAAGTGTGTTCAACTCTGGGCTTGCCCGTGAGCATCGATCATCCTTGTCCTGAAGCTGCCCCAGCCTGTGTTTGGGGAAGGGGGGTGGGTGGTGATCGCCCGGCTGGATGGCAGGCTTCGGCGTCTGTGCCCCAGGCCCTGAATCGTTCTGGAGAGCTCTCATTTGTAGAACAACCCTCATTTTCACACACATTCCCAGGGCCTGCGGGGGAAGAGCAGAACGGGAACTGGAGAGGTAGGTGTGTGGTGTCCAAATGGCCACGGGCCTGACTGCGCGAGAGAGGCTGGTGTGACCCTTCCTCATGGCCAGGAAGGGCGGGAGAAGGAAAACCACTAAGGAGGAGAGAGGCGGTGACATTTTCATCACGGACCAGCTACGCTTTTCGCTGCGACAGGAGTTCTCTTTTCTTTGTTTCTTAAGGAACACTTTGGAAAGCAAACACATACTCTTCTCTCCTCCCCCTCTTTTCATTGGTTTAGGTAGATTACAGGTTAATAATTTCAAAACACTCATGGCTAAGATTATTGAGCCCTCACCATGGGCCAGGCATTGTGCTAAACACTTGAAAAAGGCTCCATTCACTGAAAGCGAACAGCAGCCCTCTGTGAAGTGCTGAAGTTAGCCCCATTTCACAGATGAGGAAATTGAGATTTTTCAGAAAGTCCTGAGTCAATGTGTTCATCACTTCCCATGGCTCTTAAACTGTGAGCCCAGCAATGAAACCCCGGTGGGCTGACCCCAAAGACTACAGGCATCTCTAACACATTCCACCACCTCCTTGAATAACATTAGCTACCTTTTGCTTTTCGGGAGAAAGCCCTTTCACCACTTCCCACAGAACAGCATTTCCAATGCAGTAGACTTCCTCCCCAAGGCACCTGGGGCTTAACCCAGACTCTGACTTCTTGGACAGAAGCGGGTATGTTTGTATTCCTCTCTGTATCCCACCTCCCTGATGGTAGGGACTCGGTAAATACCCACTCGATGAACAGTGGGTGACCTCCTTTCTCTACTGTCAATCCTCACAACCTCAGAAAAGATTTGAAGTTCATTTTGACTTTCAGGAACCATCAAAACACAGAAGTGCGTGGCAGCATGCTTGCACTGACTTTGAACGTGGCTTCATGTCTCCGTAGTGTCTTTGGGTGCCTCTTTTAAAATTTAATTTAATTTTATTTTTTATTTATTTTCAGCATAACAGTATTCATTATTTTTGCACCACACCCAGTGCTCCATGCAATCCATGCCCTCTATAATACCCACCACCTGGTACCCCAACCTCCCACCCCCCCGCCACTTCAAACCCCTCAGATTGTTTTTCAGAGTCCATAGTCTCTCATGGTTCACCTCCCCTTCCAATTTCCCCCAACTCCCTTCTCCTCTCTAACTCCCCATGTCCTCCATGCTATTTGTTATGGTTCACAAATAAGTGAAACCATATGATAATTGACTCTCTCTGCTTGACTTATTTCACTCAGCATAATCTCTTCCAGTCCCGTCTATGTTGCTACAAAAGTTGGGTATTCGTCCTTTCTGATGGAGGCATAATACTCCATAGTGTATATGGACCACATTTTCCTTATCCATTCGTCCGTTGAAGGACATCTTGGTTCTTTCCACAGTTTGGCGACCATGGCCATTGCTGCTATAAACATTGGGGTACAGATGGCCCTTCTTTTCACTACATCTGTATCTTTGGGGTAAATACCCAGGAGTGCAATTGCAGGGTCATAGGGAAGTTCTATTTTTAATTTCTTGAGGAATCTCCACACTGTTCTCCAAGGAGGCTGCATTCCCACCAACAGTGGAAGAGGGTTCCCCTTTCTCCACATCCCCTCCAACACATGTTGTTTCCTGTCTTGCTAATTTTGTCCATTCTAACTGGTGTAAGGTGATATCTCAATGTGATTTTAATTTGAATCTCCCTGAGGACTAGTGATGATGAACATTTTTTCATGTGTCTGATAGCCATTTGTATGTCTTCATTGGAGAAGTGTCTGTTAATATCTTCTGCCCATTTTTTGATATGATTGTCTGTTTTGTGTGTGTTGAGTTTGAGGAGTTCATTATAGATCCTGGATATCAACCTTTTGTCTGTACTGTCATTTGCAAATATCTTCTCCCATTCCATGCGTTGCCTCTTTATTTTCTTGATTGTTTCCTTTGCTGTGCAGAAGCTTTTGATTTTGATGAAGTCCCAAAAGTTCATTTTCACTTTTGTTTCCTTTGCCTTTGGAGACATATCTTGAAAGAAGTTGTTGTGGCTGATATCAAAGAGATTACTGCCTATGTTCTCCTCTAGGATTCTGATGGATTCCTGTCTCACCTTGAGGTCTTTTATCCATTTTGAGTTTATCTTTGTGTTCGGTGTAAGAGAATGGTCAAGTTTCATTCTTCTACATATAGCTATCCAGTTTTCCCAGCACCATTTATTGAAGAGACTGTCTTTTTTCCACTGTATATTTTTTCCTGTTTTGTCGAAGATTAATTGACCATAGAGTTGAGGGTCCATATCTGGATTCTCTACTCTGTTCCACTGGTCTATGTGTCTGTTTTTATGCCAGTACCATGCTGTCTTGGTGATCACAGCTTTGTAATAAAGCTTGAAATCAGGTAACGTGATGCCCCTAGTTTTATTTTTGTTTTTCAATACTTCCTTAGCGATTTGGTGTCTCTAATCCAAAAATTTGTATGGAATCTTTGGGTGCCTCTAATGAAAACTCATCAGGGGAGCAAGTGGCTCAAGATGAACTTGCCAACAAGGTAAAATTGCACTCTGTAGTGAAAAGCATGAAAACCAAGTTCTGGTGAGACAGCAAGGGTTTTATTTGTTTTCACAGTGAGTGGAATTCCCCGGCTTTTCCACCTTGTTCATCTGTCACAATCTCACCATCCCACTCTGAATTAGGGCACAAAGCTGGTGGATGTGGGCCTTGGGGCTTAGCTGCAGAGATGAGACTTAGCACATGGATGAGTTCTGGTGGACCATGGTGTGTGTGCCATCGTGTCACTGAGCGGAACAGTAGGACTATCTACTGTCCTCCCACCTCAAGATTGGAATCCATATCTGTGTTTTAGTCTGGAGGATTTACACTGGGATCCTACAAGTTACATGGGATGGTATATCTGCTCATTGATTTGAAATTTCCTTAACCCATTCAGCAGGGATTTTTCCAGAGTAAAAGTATATTAAGGAATGACCTGTAACCTCAGGATCCTCCTAGGTCTCACTGTAATGTAGTGTCACTTTAATCCATGAGGATCTGACCTTTGGGACATCCATGTGGGGGAGAACATTGGGCAAGAGCGATCTAGTTACAGCCCGAGATATCTCCAGGGATAGAAATCCTGACTTGATGACAAGGGGTGACACGCCATTGGACCCAAGGCATGGTTTACATTGCATTATTGGTGAGAAGGGTTACCTCTTGGTTAAAACAACAACAAAACTCTCCATTTTCTTGGAACTGCTGGAGCACTGAGTGGAGAATAGTTGCTGGAGTAAGAAGTAAAAGCTAGTCTTAGCTTTGACAATGACGTGTTTTGTGCCTGGTGCCTAGTAAGCACTTAGTAGATATTTGATGAGCATTACATTCATAAAGTCTTGGACTAGATATTTAATCTTTCTAGATTTCACTTTTTTGTATCCATGAAGGAGTAAATGTAGATCCCATGACTTCGAAGGTCCATCCCTTCTTTCACAGTCTGTGACTGTGATTCTTTCTGTAGGAAGGCACACTGAGGAGAGGGAGAGAGAGATTTAATTAAACTTTTTAATTAAATCAGCACATCTTAAATGAGATCAGGCAGCCAAGGCATCCTTTTAATCAGTACTTTATAAATGGTTGGTTGATGGATGCCTGGGGAGTTTCAGAAACACCAAAATTATCAACAAGAATTCAGGGGTCACTGTGGTCAGAGGTTGGCTGTGGTAATTTAGTCCAACATGGGCGGTATAATTTCATGGCTGAGAACATGGATTGGATGGCCAGAGTCAGTCCTGGTTTTCCCACTCACTCACTAGCCTGGTCCATGGACAAGTGTCTCCTCTTAAACTTTTATGTTTACAATTTATGTGACATGGTGGTAACAATACCTTTCCTCATACCATCCCTGAAACGGTTGAATGGAAATTTCTCTGAAACACTTGGCACAATGCCTGGTGTGAATTAAAGGTCGAGCATATATTTAGGGGACAGCTAAAGAACATGATCACTGTGTACCCAATGTTGTCCAGACGGCTTATCCAAACAGTTCAAGCAACAGCATTCTGGGAAGTTCCTTAGCTCTTTAAGAATGAGGAAGAATGCCTCAAAATATCTTTTTTTTAAAGATTTTTATTATTTATTTGACAGACAGAGATCACAAGTAGGCAGAGAGGCAGGCAGAGAGAGAGAGAGAGGAGGAAGCAGCCTCCCCACTGAGCAGAGAGCCTGATGCGGGGCTCGATCCCAGGACCCTGGGATCATGATCTGAGCCGAAGGCAGAGGCTTTAACCTACCGAGCCACCCAGGGACCCCTCAAAATATCTTTTGTAAAGAAGATGCATTAAGAATACATGTATTTTTCTGTTCTGACTTAATGGTCATCTAATTAGAATATGATTTTCCTTATTTTGAGAAGGAAATGCTTTAACCTGTTAATGGAACAATTCTAGTCTGCTAACAGTGTACTACTTCTCATGATGGATCCATACACTGGCATTCTAGTTACTATAATTCTATTTTACTATAATTATGAAATGAATACAGAGAACACATGAAATATTAGGATTGCAATGAAATACAAAGTTTGCAAACTGAGAAATATTGCAAATTCCTGGACAATGGTTTGGAAGCCACTACAGGCTGGCAGTCATCTTCCATTCCTGCTCTCACTGAATCCTCACAAATATCCTGCCGTAGGGATTTAAAATGAAGAGAGCTTTATTTTTTGTTGAGGGATTTGAAACTCAAAGATATTGAGAAGCACCTCTCAACTCTTGTTTGTTACAGGGCAGAATTAGGGCTCAAACCCAGGTCCTTGACATTAAGCCTGGATCTTTTTGTCTTTGCATATAATCCTGGGGTCCTCCTTCATATGAGTTTGGGTTAGAATATAGTGGTCAGGAGTGGTTGTGAGTTTTATTACAATGTCAGAGTCAGAATTCAGAAGGTCCTTTGTACTTCTTGAAATAAGGAAGGCTGTAGTTGGATATTCAGGAAAAGGCACAAGATATCTATGACACGTCCTCAGCCACACTGAGTATATTGTACTCAATAACCCAAGATGCTTTAAGGTTAATGTGATGGTGGATTGTAAACCAACTTCTTGCTCTGCTTGGTTTCTCATGTGAAATTTGTTCAAAAGGTTATTTAAAGAAAGAAGGATGGGGAGTCTGGTTGTCTCCATCAGTCTACCTTCAGCTCTGGTCATGATCTCAGGGTCCTGGGATGGAGCCCCACATCAGGCTCCCTGCTCAGTTTGGAGTCTGCTTCTCCCTCTCCCTCTGGACCTTCCCCCTGCTCATGCTTGTTCTCACTCTCAAAAGTGTATAAATTATCATGTCGTTTCACTTATTTTTGGAACGTAACAAATAGCATGGAGGACAAGGGGAGATGGAGAGGAGAAGGGAGTTGAGGGAAATTGGAAAGGGAGATGAACCATGAGACACTATGGACTCTGAAAAACAACCTGAGGGTTTTGAAGGGGCGGGGGCTGGGAGGTTGGGGGAGCCAGGTGGTGGGTATTAAGGAGGGCACGGATTGCATGGAGCACTGGGTGTGGTGCAAAAACTATGAATACTGTTACGCTGAAAAGAAATTTTTAAAAAAGTGTATAAATAAAAATCTCTTAAAAGGGGGTTAATACATACTTTATATTAACTTTGATTACTTTTGTTGGTGCGTATGAAACGGTAGCAGATTGACACCAAGCTCCGGTAACATACTTCTCAGAACGAGCACATGCCAACCCTGGCCAATGACAAGTTTCTAATTTTACCCACTGGACTTCAACGAGCATACTTTCCATAATTGTGTAGATCTGCACTTCAAAAAACCCATACTACATTGTCAGAGGGGAACTCTTCCGGGTTTCTACAAAAAACTTCACTTCTTCCCTCTTACCCCCATTCGCAGTGAAAATACACACAGATGGCAAATAATGTGCCGCCTCCATTAAGGCAGACATGGCCCTTGTGACCGGTTACCTGTGAGAAGACACAGGCACCAGTTCAAGGCTGGGTCATTCACACTCTGTGTTGATCATTCCAACCCCACAGAGCATGTGATGGCTGGTGGGCGTTTGGGGGGAGGGACTTGCCCATGCTGAGAGAAGCCTGATAAGCTACACAGCACTGTCCACTGTCATTATCAGGGAAGATTCCAAATGTAAGCTTTGGGTCCAAAAATTGTGCAGGCATAATTAAGGAAGAGTTGGCTCCTCCAGTCTTCATGTTGACTTCTGGAGCCTTTACTTGCCAGCATAAAATGCAAGCAAAGACAAGCATCCAGACTATAATACGGTGTGATGCAGCCTTCTTGGGTTAGAAAAACCCCAGTAAGGAGTCAAATACTCCAGAGTTGCTGGTGAGCAGTACATTTGGTCAGTGCTCTGGAAACAAAAGAAGCAATTTTATTTGAACTATTATTTTTTTCCTCAGGAAAATTCTCACAGGAGTGTTTTGCTGACCTCTCCGGTGCCACTCTGAGTTATTTTCCCTCATGTGGTGTGTCGAAGCCACATACAATTTGTGTGTTGGAAGGATCCTTGAATGTCCCTTTGTATTTCCCCTAATTCAAGTCAAGACCACGTTTATTGGGCAGACAAATCATTATATAGTGACATTTAAGACCGGCAGAGAGGGTTTCTCGCTCTGTGGGCACAGAGCCTAACAGTCTTCACTGACAATGATTTCTTTTTCGTACCTTCACCTACCCTTGTTTATTGAACCAATCAATATTTGCTGAGCACTTAATATGTGCCACAACAAGAATAATAGCAACAACAATAATGCCAAGAGTATCATTGTGTCCCGATCTTTAATGCTTTCAGACATTTCAGGCAAATAGAGAAGTCCTGGGTGTGCATGATTTCATTTCATCTGCACAGCCCTATCCCTATCCCCGTCCCCCAGACAAACCAGGGATGGTAGGGCATGTAAGCTGATACGGGTGCCACACCACCATCTGGGACATAGGTGTTGTCTTCAAGCAGACTCAATCATTCCACAGGGCTTTACTGAGCACTTACTATGTGCCACTGGAGACACGGGGGGCCTTAGGAGGCAGAGAGTTCCGTGACCTCCAGGATTTTCCTTCTAAAAGCATATGAAATGTAATTTAATGTAATTTACAAGTAATGTTAGTATTAAATGGATCAAGATCTCCAAATTGTCTTGCATGGAAACTGCATCTCAAATAGCATCTGTAAAAAAACTATGTATGTAACTCAGACATCTGACTGTTTTGTAAGAGGGGCTCAGCGACTTCCATAGCCTTCCTTCCTGTATCTGTCTGTTGTCTCCTTGTGTTGTTATACCTGGTATCTGGATATCCCTGTCTTACTGTGAAGTTATTTATAAGATAGGTTCCCTTGGGATGGTCTGTTTTTTCCTGTTTCGGACACTTCTTTTTTTGTTTGTTTTAATAGCTTTGCTGAGATATAATTCACATATCATTTAAAGTGTACAGTTAGGGGGTTTGGGAGAAGGGGGTGGGATTATGGACATTGGGGAGGGTATGTGCTTTGGTGAGTGCTGTGAAGTGTGTAAACCTGGTGATTCACAGACCTGTACCCCTGGGGATAAAAATATATGTTTATAAAAAATAAAAAAAATTTAAAAAAAGTGTACAGTTAATGATTTTTAGTGTGTTCCTGGATAGGGGCAACTCTCATTAGAATCCCTTTTATTTTTTTTTTTTTAAGATTTTTAATTTATTTGAAGCAGAGACTGTGTGCGCATGCACACATGTATACACACAAAGGGCAAAGAGAGAGGGAGAAACAGACTCCCTTCTGAACAGGGAGCTAGACTGGGGGCTCGATCCCAGGACCCTGAGATCATAACCTGAGCCGAAGGCAGACACTTAACCAACTGAGCCATCCAGGTGCCCCATCAGAATCCATTTTAAAACATTTTTATCACCACAAAAGAAACTCTATACTCATTAGTGGTAACTGCTCATTTTTTTCCAATGCCACTCTTCCCTAGAAACCACTAATTTACTTTCTTTTTCTGTAGACTTACTTATTGAAGAGATTTCATATAAATGTAATTATATAATGTGTGATCTTTTGTGAATTGCTTCTTTGACTTAGCATGATATTTTCAAGTTTCATTTTTATTGTAGCATGTATCTGTTCCTTTTTATGGATGTTCCTTTTTATGGATGAATACTATTCTGTTGAATGGACATACCACATTCTGTTTATCCATTCATCAGTTGATAAACATTTATTTCCACTTTTTGGTTATTATGAATAATGCAGTTGTAAACATTCATCTACAAGTTTTTGTGTGGACATATGTTTTTTATTTCTTTTGGGTAGATACCTGGAAGTGGAATTGCTGAGTCATATGGTAATTTTATGTTAAGCATTTGAGGACCTGCCAGACTGTTTTCCAGAGAGGCTGCACCATTTTGTGCTCTCCTTAGCAGGGTCTGAGGGTTCTGATATTTCCACATCCTCACTAAAACTTGTTATTATTTGTTTTTTAGATTCTAGCCATTTGACAGGGTGTGGACTGCTATCTCATTGTGGTTTTGATTTGTAGTTTTCTGATGACTCATACTGCCAAGCATCTTTTCATGTGTTTGTCTCCTTCAAAGGGATATTTTGTCCCATAACTAATCTTTGCATGAAAATTTCTTGGGAAATTTTCGTAAAATACAAAAAAAATCCTTCCAAACCTTCAGAGTCTCTGGAAGGGGGGAATAGAAGTCTGTGTATGTGTACTTTTAAAAAATCTCCTCAGGTTTCTCTGATTGATTGTCTAGGTTTGCACTTGTTGTTATGAACATGTCTGATCACTAGGTGGGCCTTCTCTGTTGAGCTTTTAACATAACAGATAATCAGTCACTGGGCCCATTGGCCTAGATATGTGGTTTACAAACAGTAGATTCACAGTGTGAGATACATTTTACATTCTGACTCAATTAATAATATGTGTGTGTGCGTGCATGTAAAAGCTGAAACATTAATTGCATGCAATCATACCTATTCATATTACAGAAAATATAGTTAGATTTTTTTCTTTTTGGTTTTGTCCTTTTTTGTTCATGAAAAAATTGACCCAAACCTACTAATTTTATAACCAATGAATGGACACTGACCCACAGCTTGAAAAGGAGCTGTCTTAGCATGCATCTCAGGAGTCTTGGCACTTCCCCCATCATTTCCCTCAGCATTTCCTTCAGCTCTGGAAGCCTCAGTTTCCCCTTCTGTGAAATGAGGAGGGTATCAGATCAGAGGCTCTCTAACCTCTTGGATTCTGTACATTTGTTAGCTAATAAGCATCTCTTCAGTTGTCCTCTGCTGTTATCTGTTCTCATAACCTGGTCAGATGTGTTGTGCTTCCCAGTCCCTCCTGAGTTCAGTCTCTGCACCTGTTCCATGTACCCTGTGCCCCTCTTGCATTAGGAAGGCTAGCACTGACTCCAACAGATGTGTCCTGTACCATGTAGAACTCAATAAAATCAGTCATCTCCTGTCTTACACTTGTGTCTACTATTTGTTTTATTAGAAACATTGAAGAAAAGAAAAGGAATCACTGATTTGTCTGTACAAGCAATGCTCTTCTCCTCATCAATCATTCAACAGTATTTATTGAGTGCTTGCTGTATGTGTAATGATCTGTGTATGTAGGGTGAATAGAAAAGTCTTGAAGAATTCCTTTTTTTCAATGACTGTTTTTTTTTTCTTCATCTACAGATAGAGATGGAAGACAGAATGAGGGTGGGCAGAGGTTACCACATCATGTTCCAGTTGTGTAACCAACTCCCAGTCTTTGTGATGAGGTGGAGAGTATGGCGGGAATAACACTATAACTTACATTGTCTATCGGTTGGGAGGGGCAGCCTCAAATTTTAGCTTAGCTACCAGTATAGACAGTCTCATAAATATTCCTGGCTCTCGTGTCAGGATTCTTTTGGCTAAATGTGACAGAAAACTCAACTCTAACTGTCTTAGTCCATACAGGGAAGTTGTTTGTTTTTTGTTTTATTTTTGCTTTTGTTTTTATTTTAATTTACATCCCTGAAAAGTTCAGGATGCCAACTCAATTCTGAATCCAGTTGATGCTGTGAGAACTTAGTTTCCCCCATTTCTTGGCTCTGCCCCTTCCATGGTATTGACTTCATTCCATCTGGTTATTCTCGGTTTTCCAGGTTCTCCCCTAAAGGTGACAGCTCTTGACCTAACCTCCTTGTAGAGGAGGTTGGTTGCTGGTGTTTTGGTATTGAGGTAGAAAGCCCTGTCGTTACCCCCTGCATTTTTATTAGAAGTGATGCTACATCTCACTATGGGGGTCTCATGCCTGTTCCAGAACCAGTTACAGTGGCCAGGGAGATGCAACATGCTGATAGGCTTGGGCCTGGACCTCTGAACAATGTGGTCTGAGAAAATGGGGAGTCCATTCTCCATGGGACTTCTCAGCCTCCATAACCACATGAGCCAATTGCTATTGGTTCTGTTCCTTTGGAGAACCCTGACTAATACCAACACTAAAAAGTGGGAGAAAGAAGGGACCAGAGAAAGTTGAGATGGGCAAACAGTGAGGAAGTAGGATATCCAAGAGATGGTGGTACCTGGATGCCAAATGAAAAAATGTGTCACAGAAGAGTGGTCAACAGGTTCAAATACTTTTTATGGGTCAGGCAAGACGAGGATGGAGTATGGAACGATTGGATTTAGAAATATGGAGTTGACCTTGACAAGAACAGTTATAGGAGAGATAGGGAAGACTAATTGGAATGAGTTTAAGAAAGAAAAAGAAAGATTTGAAGATAACAAGTTTGCTAAAACATCAACCATTCATTTGGTTATGATTTTGCTATTCAGGCAGAGCTTAGCAGGAACTATCATCCTCTACTTCCCATAGCAGAAGTGGTTCAGAGATAGCTCGACTGGAGTTAAAGAATCCACTTCCAAGATGGTTCACTTACATGGCTAGCAAGTTGGTGCTGGTTGTCACCTGGGAACTTAGGGAAGGCTAAAGGGCAGGAATCTTGATTCTCCAAGAGAGCCTCTTCACAAGTCTGCTTGGGCTTCCTCGTATCATGAAGCTGGAGTACAAGATAGGAAGTGGATTTCTTAATGCCTAGGCATGAGCGTCCAAGAATGTCACCTCTTCTGAATCCTGCTGGTCAAAGCCATCACAGATCCAGCCCCAACTCAAAAGGAAGGAACTTAAGCTTTACCTCTTGATGGAAGGAGAAACATGCGCACATAGGCAGGAACAGATATCTGTGCCCATTTTTAGCAATTAACCACATGCATGTACCTAGGACAGAGATTTTCACCACGAGAAATACAATTTCTGGATGAAACACACACACACACACAACAACAACAACACCAAGGAGATGGTATACCAGAGATGTGCCAAGAGGACAAAGTGATGGAAAATTACCTTCCAATAGCCTCATTCTGGATCAATTAGGCAGACTGTAACCCGCCATAAACTGTCTTTACTTGTGTATTTCCTCTTCTGTGTGTTCACCCTCCTTCCTCTTTCCCCCTCCTCCAGGCTGGGAGAATAAGTCAGCGATGTATTCTTTTCTCCCTCCACATTGTTGCCCCCAGGTAGACTGTGGACCTTGGCAATAATAGAGCTGTCTTACCCTTATGACTTGATCAAAGAAGTGGGAGGCACGAAGGGTCAAAGCTTAGAAGTGATTTGAAGTTTCTCTTCAAAACCATGCCATTATCCAAGAAAAATGAGAGCGGGTTCTGCCCACAATGAGCCTGGAATCAACAACAGGCACTGGTCAATGGTGGCCTGAAGGCTAAAGTCAGGGCTTGCCTGTGTCTGTATGGCCTGTGAGTAAGAATGGAGTGTACATTTTTAAATGGTTGGGGAAAGAAAAAGAATAATATTCTGTGACATGTGAACATTCTGTGAACATTCAGTTTCAGCACCCACAACCTGTTATCGGCATACAGCCCTGTTCATTCATTCATGTATTGTCCATGCCTGCTCTCCCACTAGAGGGAAGGAGGGATGTAGTTCTGACGCTGTGTGGCTTGCAAAGCCTACAGTACCTACCATCAAGCTCTTTATGGAAAAGTCACCATGTCCTACTCTTGGGGCACTCTGTCTGCAGAAATGGGACTAAATCATATTACCCATATAACCCCAACTCATTAGCACATTTTAAAAAGAAACCGGAAGGGACACCTCAGTGGCTCAGTCCGTTGAGCGTCTGTTCTCCACTCCGGTCATGATCTCAGGGTCCTGGGATGGAGTCCCACATCGGGCTTAGCAGGGGGCCTGCTTCTCCCTCTGCCTGCTGCTCTCCCTGCTTGTGCTTGTTCTCTTGCTCAGTCTCGCCCTCTGTCCCTCAAATAAGTCAATAAAATCTTAGGAAAAAAAAAAAGAAAGAAAGAAACTGGAGGTGGGATCAGTAGACATATCACTAATCACACTGCCAAGCACTGCTGGGGTATTCTGTGTAAGGAAGAGCCTCGAGCCAGACCCAGGCATTTAGTCACGAAGATGTGCAAATGGCCACCCTTTTCATAAAAGGCACTGGATTTTAAGAAATCAGTTCTGAGTTTTTCTCTTGTAAGTTTCTCTTCAGCCCCTGACAATCAGCATCTAGGCTGTTCTGGGGACGCGGTAGCAGCAAATGGAAGGTGGAGGTCTGGGGAGGGGCCCATCATTCGCAGATGTCTTGTGCTTTTGTGGATGTGCTGCTCCTACAGCGGTTTTCATGATGTCCACACAATGGCGCGTGTTTTCTGCTGGTACTTTTGCTCCTGACGTGTAAGCTGGACTCGGCTCTGACTGGTGTTTCTGAAACGCTGCCACATGGAAGGATTTGAGCCTCGCTGCCCCAAAGGCAACATGATACGAAAAGAGCACAGATTTGAGGATCAGAAAGACATTGGTTTAAACCTGCAGCTTGTTCAAGGAACTCGCTTGTCCTTCTTCGCAATTTCTGTAATCGCTCTGAGCCTCTGTTTCTTCATCTATAAAACAAAGGTGATAATACTGTGTACTTCAAGGCTGTCCTGTCAACTTCATGAACAATCTGGCACTCTCACCCACGCTCACTGTTACTCTAACACACACACACACACACACACACTGCTGGGAATTGAAATGAAAGAATTTTAACTTTGAACTCTTTCCTTCTTGGTTCAATGAATCACTGCCAATTATCTTTATGATACAATAATGCAAAATGCCAGTGAAAGCTATTTCCACGGACCCTTAACTCTTCAGGTAGGATTTTTCCCTGTCTCGCTACAGAAGTTCGCATTAATTTTAAATTAAGGAAATATTTAGAAGGGAATCACCAAGAGAACAAAAAATGCTCTGCTAGTCCCATAGCACTCATGGGAATTTCAGGGAAACTTCACCCTGAAAAGAGGGACTTTGTAGTGACCAGATGGGGACCTCCGTTTGCAAGGGCTTAACAGGTGCTTACTTCTATCTGGCCATTCGGATGGCCTGGCCCTGCCCCCAGGGGGCGGTTTCTGGTTTCTAGGAGGCAGGTGGAGCTGCAGAGATGAGTGCAGGTTTATGGATGCTGGTTTTATTTTATTTATTTTACTTTTTTATTATTTTTTATTTTTTGGATGCTGGTTTTAAATATGTTGGACCTTCTGGAATTATGCTCTAGTTCCCCTCCTCCACCTCTTAATTTCTCACCTCTCTGGACTTTTCTTCTTCTTCTATAACTTTATCTTCTAACGTCATATTGAATCTTTCCTTTCTACTCTCTGCTTTTTAACTTGAAGATTTTTTTATTGTTCCTGTTTTATGACTACTCTTTTTTTATAACGTCTGATTCTTATTTCATAGGTAAAATCATTTCTATTCACTTTCTGAGGAGAGTAAGTATAGTCTTTTTTCCTTTGACATTGCTTTGATTTCCCACATGTTTACTTTTGAAATTTTGTTTGCTTTGATCTTTGGCTTATAGGATTTCCATAAGGTAATGGTGCTCCTTGATTGTTCATGTTTAAGAGTGGGGCGTGCGTGTGTGTATTGTTTATTTGTGCACTCACTGTGGAATGATCCACCTTCTTCTTTGGGGAAGACTAAACCTCCAGCCCTCCTGGATTTTTCTGTTGGGCTGGTCAGTCTTCTAGAGAGGTATCTCTCCATCTTCTGTCTGGAAGGTGTGAATCTGTCAGGTTTTCTCACTGTTGAGTGACAGAAATCAGCTGGAGTTTTCATGGTCTACCATGTGACTTCCAGTTATTATTTTTTTATAACCAACAAATGTTACTGCTCCAAAAAGACCCACCTCACATCTCTTTTTCCTATTTCTGTGTACCCCTCACTAGGCATCAGATGCTTTTGCCTCTGATGGTGGGCACCCGTGGTTTTTCTTTGGAGAACTTTCCATAGGACACTGGAGCACTTTGCTGGCATATGCAGAGTTGAAAATGCCTGGGCGTTCACATGGGCCCTACCCGCCAACCCCCAGGATGGTTCTTGAACAATGACTCTCAGGGTGGGAGTGTAGAAGCCCAGCAGTTGGCTCAAGATGGGGCAGCTGGGAAGCTTTCCTTAGACTTAGGGTTTGGTGAAGATTTCCCTAAGATTTCCCACATGTCGGGCTTCCTCCCTCCTTCCTTATCCTGCACTTTCTTACCCATCTTCTCCCCAAAACTCTTTCCTTCTTTTGGGGACTTTTCTAGGAACTTGATCTAAGACATCCCATTTCCAGTATGGTGTCTGTGCTGGAGGTCTCTCTTTTGGGCACCTCATTTCAAGTATCTGAGAGCCTGTCATGCAGGAGAAAAATTACACTTAGAATGTGTAGCTCCAAAAGAGAGATCTTGGATCTTAGATGGACTTTATTAGGAGGAAGGGTTCGGTGTATTAGAGACTTCCTTAGTAAGTAGTAAGTTTACCATCCAGGGAGGTATACAAGCTGAGGCTAATGCTTGCTTGATGAAGTGTATGAAGATAGGGATTCACCAATTCATGGGACACTGACCTCAGATTCTGTGGCATTGGTATTTCAGCAGAGGACTTCCTTAATGAAATAATATAATTTAGCAGCAGAAAAACCTCATTGGGGGAGGAGATTTTCAATTTTGAAAGCTTTTTTCAGTACCACGTGGTGCTCTTTTGAGATCATGAGTATAATTAGAGCTTGTAAGATTGTAGAGAGGGGCCCATGTGTGAATTTCCCAACAGCAATTATGGCTTGATTAAAAGAGTACCCAAACAATTGCAGTACAAATGCATTGACAGTAACTGCTTTGTGTGTTCTTGGCATTTCTCTGCCTCACTTTCATTACCAAGAGTGTAAGTCAGAATTAAACATCCACATGCTTCCAGAATCACGTGCCTGTAACCCATTGTTCCTGAGATCTGTTTGTCATCTCTCTGATGTCCATGTACACACACGACCACTGATTCAGCCCCCACGATTTCATCTGCAGCCTCTAACACAACTGGACATTGTTTTCAACCATGAAGACAGTCAGGCTGGGCTCAAAGAGCTCTGGTGATTACACTGTGTACAGTTGTATGGACTAAAGGTGTGCCTTGATCAATGAAGACTGAGCTTTGTAACTCAAGGTCAGGGGCAGGGATATTATTGTCTCCATCAAGGTATCCCTATGGCTGTTGAGAAATTTGGGCAGAAGTAATTCTGTCAGCACATGAAGGTACTTAAGTACCTGGTACTCAGCTACTTGAAAACCTGGGTCAAAGAAACACTTAGAAATGTTAGCCTTTAAGTGATTGGAAGTTTCTCTTTCAGAAAATAAATATTATCTCCACTTCCATTTTTCTTTCTATACTGCAAAACTGTAGGGCAAAACCTCTAAACAAGCAAATGAGCTAGGAAGCAGATGGTAAGTGAAGAAGCTATGGGTTCCCCTGTCTTGGCTGACTCTAGAGGCATCTATACCAGGAAGATTGGGTCCAGTTTCTGTATTAGATCCTGACTCTGGATACAGTCACTGCGCTTCTTACTTCTCCCTGTAACATGGGGGATGCACAAATAAGTGTTACAGTTCCTTCTTTCTGTTCAGTCAGTCCATCAGTAAATAACTGCCAAGTTTCCACTACTGTCAGAGACTTTTCTAGGAGCCAGGGATATAAGATGATCCAAATACAGATGTGTTCTCTGCCCTCATGATCTTTATATGCTAATGGAGGGGACAGTCATAATAGGATAAAATGTCCATTGGTAAGGAGAGCTCCGATGACAAGCAAAGCAGAGTAAGGGGCAGGTCCTGGGACAGCTTTGGAAGAGTGGCCAGAGAAGACTCTAAGACATTAAGCAAAATGAGAAGAGGAAAGGATGCAGGTGACTGTCCAGGGTATGTTCAGGCAGATGGCACAACTAATACAAAGGCCTTATGGTGGGCACACATTGAACACACTGAAGGAACAGCAAAGAGACCTGTAAGTAAGAGGAAACACAGCAGAGAGGTGGCAGAAGTGGAGGGGACCAGCCATGGCAGGTCTTTGAGTCCATGGAAAGAAGTTTAGTCCTTCTCTGAGAGCAGTGATGAGCCTCGGTAGAATTTTGAGCAGGTGTGTGATTTGCCTTTCATAGGAACCCTCTGGCCGACAAACTGAAAATGGTCTTAGGGGCAACAATGGAAGGAGGGAGGCAAGTTCAGATGCCTTCAGGATTTATTTTGGAGCTGTAACTACCTTTTTTTGAGTATAGAAGAGGAGCTATAGTTGAAGCCACCAAGATTTTCAATCTGTGAGCTACTCTCTGGTGGGGCCATTTACTGAGCCTGGGCATGGGCCCTGGAGCTACTTGACCAATTATCTAATTCAATTTCACCGAACTGTATAAGGCCACTGTCTATGGGACATTCTGTTGGCATCTGGAGATGCATGTATTTTATATCTTTGATGTCTGGCCCATCATCTTGTCAAATTTTTTTTAGATAGTCTTATCAGATCTTTATGTCCATATAGACAATCCTTCCAAGACTGGAGGCTCTCACTTTCCTAAATTCTGTCCTTAGGCTTCAAACCCATGGACAAATGTAGGTCCTAGTCATCCCCATTTCTGTAAGTATAATTTTGGGCACCCTACCCTCTGCTTGCAAGCTCCTATTGACTCTACCCTGTCCTTGGCTTCCAATAAACCAGCCTCTTGATCCCTGAAAGCCTTGCTCTCTATACTCTGTCCCCATCTACCTGTGCATCAGACCCTTCCCCTATTTCCTTTCCTTTCTCACCAGACACAGATAGTCATTGACTTCTCTGCAGCATCTTCAGTACCCTGTGCAAATACCAGTCTCCCGCCCTGGGTGGATCAGACACTCCACTTTCCCTATTGTCCTCCTTAAGCTAAGGTCTCTCAAAATTGATAGAACAATTTCCAGGTCTGATTAATGTGGGTCTGGATTTAGCTGGGTCTTGCTATTTGTCCACTGTCTTTGTCTTCTTCTATGGTAGACAGACCCCCCAGATGACTCCCAGAGGTTCTACTCCTAGCGTTGGTGCCTTTGTATAATGTCTTCCCCTTGAATGTGGGCAGGACTTTTGATTTGCTTCTACCAATAAGATATGGAAAAAATGATGGGATGTCACTCCTATGTGTGTGTTCCATTATGTAAGAATCTATCTTAGCATACTGGAGTAAGTCACTCATGACGTATATGAATTAAGTGACTTTTTGGAAAAGCTTATGTCTCAAGAAACTCTAGGGCCTGAAGGTGGCCTCCAGCTGACTCCCAGCAAAAATCTGGGGGTCCTGAGACATGCAGCTGCAAGGAAATGAGTCAGCAACTTGAACTTGGAAGCAGATTTTCCCCAGTCAAGTTTCCAGATGAGAACACAGCCCAGGCAGCACCTTGATTGCAGCCTTGTGAGACCCTGGGCAGAAAATTCAGGAAAGCCATGCTCACACTCCTAACCCACAGAAACTCAAACTATAAATGTGTATTGGATCAAGCTGCTATTTATGGTAACTTGTTATACAGTGATAGAAGAGTATATACCATCTTTGATCCCTTTGTCATTTGCCAGGGGATTTTTTTTCAGCTTTTGACGCTTTGTCTTCATTCCCCCTACTTCATGCCATTGCTTAGCAGAATGGTCTTGAGATCAGAGAAAATGAAAATATTGGCTATGAAGTCTATTAACTTCCTTCTCCATCACCTCCAAACTTCTCCATATGTTCCCCCATTCTTCCCTATTTTTTCTCCACCCGTGGGCCATTCCCCCAACTTATGATTGGACTCAACGTTCCCAGGTCAACCAAAGACATTCTTCTATACTCCTCTTCTTACAGATTTATTGGTCCTCTCTACTTGCTTCTTCCTCTCATCCTCTGTACAAAGCTCCTTCTCTCTCCTTGAAACAACCAAATAGCCAACATCTGCCATTTTGTCAAGGTGTAGTTCTTCCTTTCTCATTGTCTTTATTAAAAAATGTTCTAAAAAGTAGACTCCATGTGCCTGAAACTTTTTATCCCTTCCATGCTATATCTTGCCTCTCACCCCCACACTTTGCTGAGAACATTCTGGGTATAGGTCACCATAGGCTTCTAGAGCCAAATTCTCTTTTCAGTCCTTACCCGGTGAGAGGTCTGAGTCATTGCACACTGCCAACTACTGTCTTCTTCAACACTCCTCCGGCTCATGTGAGACTACTCTTGGGGGTGTCCCCCATGTGTATGTGGGTTTCTCTCTCAGTTTCATTCATGGTTTTCTCTTCTATTGTCTTCTTTCACTTTTGGGGATTGAAAAAGTTATTTTTTTGTAATTAATGAAGAAACCCTTATTCCAGAGTTTTATCTATTGCATTTCTCTGCTATAGTTAATCCCTATGGAAATTTTTATAGGTGATTAATCAATTCTTAATTATCTACTCTAAATCTTTTGGGGTTATTAACAGATTTTTCTCCATAATATATTGCCTAATTTGTGTCTTCCGCTAATAGGAAACTATGTTAATTAGAATTAGAAAAAAAATTGTGAATTATTCCTCATATTTTTCTGATTTCACAAGGAGTAGAGGAATAATTTGCTGGAGGCAGAGGAGAAAGAGAAGGGCCATGTGTGGAAATAGAGTAGAAAAGCGGGTGACATGGACATTCAATTGTTGATGGATTACTTATGTTTAATAGTGCCATTTTATTCAACTGTCTCCTGTGGCATAAAATTTTATCTGCTAGTTCCAAGGATAATTTGCTGAATGTTTGTATTTAAAAATTACAGAAATTTAACCTAAGCATGTAGACCTATACAAGTTTCCCAAATCTGAGTTTATCAATAAGCAAACATTTACTGATCGCTACTCTGTCTGTGACATTTTGCCCATCATGTGGGTAGGCATCATTATTTCCAAATTGTAAGTGAAGAAACAGATCCAAAGTGTTCTGAGCCAGTTGGCCAAGGCAGAATTTCAATTCAGGTGCAAATCTTTTGGCAGAAATGCTATTTTTCTGCATTTGCTCTGGGGTCTCCTTTCATTAGGGTACAATGGAAGCCCACATTTCCCAGCATCCTGGAGGTGAGCAACTACCCCACAGACTGAGTTCTGGCCAAAGAGGTTTGCATGATGTAACATAAGCCATCTTCAGAGATGGTCCTTGAAGCAACCTAATGCAACTTCTGGTCCTCTTCTCTCCTTACACTGTGAAATGAGAAGCAACAAATCCTAGATGGAGCAGCCTGGATCTCTGAGTCACTACATGGAGGAGAGAGGAGCAGGGGAGCTTCCCACACCTCACTGAACTTTGCATGCGAGAGATACAAATTTTTGTTGTGTTAGTTGGCTGAGATGTTGCAGCATCCAGTGTTGCGCACTTTGAGAAATTTCTCTGGAATCGGAGTGATGTTGTAATCAGTGTTTGCTTAGCAATCCAACAGCAGCTGTTGAGGAAGACGCTAGGGTTTCCTCTCCTTGGTGAGGTGACATTTGAGCAGAGACCGGATTGATGTGAGGACTTGAGTCATGCACATATCAGGGGGGAGAAGGGATGGGAAATAGGAGTATGCTTTTAGGGACAGGGAACTATCAAGGAGTTGTCACCCACCCATGCGACTGGGGCACAGTGAGAAATGAGGGAGGGCAGTGAGGGATGAAGGCAGGTGGAACTGGTCTCAAATGACCTGAGACAAAATCACAGTGGCTGCTCTGGCAAAGGGTGTCCCATGGCTCAAAGCCTGGTTTTAGTGATTACAAAGACCCTAGTGACAAAGATACACATGGAGAGCTTGAGTGAGATTATTTTAAAAATAATCTATTGCTTTACATATGATCTTAAATGCGTATATGCAACTAAATTCATGAATTAAATATTAAAGTATACATTTGAATATATCATCTACCTTTCTAATACATATGCACACTTATATATATAGCATACATTATAACTGGTCTATAACTACATCATAAAATATATTATGATATATATTATGCATTTATTTAATATCTCATTAAGAATATGACAAGCTGCCTTATATTAATGTCTTATATTCAAGGACATATACTTCTTTTTTACAAAAAGTTATTTGTTTATTTAAGAGAGAGAGAACATGGCAGGAGGGGCAGAGGGAGAAGGAGAGAGAGAATCTCAAGCATATACCCCGCTGAGCATGGAGCCTAATGCAGTGCTTGATCTTACAACCCTGAGATCACAACCTGAGAAAAAATCAAGATTGAGTGCTTAGTGGACTGAGCCACCCAGACAGCCCTCAGGGACATATACTTCTTTTATTTTTATTTTTTAAATTTAATTTTATTTTTTCAGTGTTCCAAGATTCATTTTGGAATTTGTTCATGCACCACACCCAGTGCTCCTTGCAATACTTTCCCTCCTTAATACTCACTATCAGGCTCACCCAACCCCCCACTAACCCCCTCAAAACCCTCAGCTTGTTTCTCAGAGTCCACAGTCTCTCATGGTTCGTCTCCCCCTCCAATTTCCCCAAACTCCCTTCTCCTCTCCATCTCCCCATGTCTTCCATGTTATTCCTTATGTTCCACAAGTAAGTGAAACCACATGATAATTGACTCTCTCTGCTTGACTTATTTCACTCAGCATTATCTCCTCCAGTCCCATCCCTGTAAATACAAAAGTTGGATATTCATCCTTTCTGATGGAGGGATAATATCCCATTGTATATATGGGATAATATGGGTTAATATCCCATTGTATATATATATCTTTTTTATCCATTCATCTATTGAAGGGTATCTTGGCTCTTTTGACAGTTTGGCAACTATGACAATTGCTGCTATGAACATTGGGGTACAGATGGTCTTTCTTTTCACTACATCTGTATCTTTGGGGTAAATACCCAGTGGTGCAATTGCAGGGTCATGGGTAGCTCTATCTTTAATTTCTTAAGGAATCTCCACAGTGTTTTCCAAAGTGGCTGCACCAACTTGCATTCCCACCAACAGTGTAAAAGGGTTCCCCTTTCTCCACATCCTCTCCAACACTTACTGTTTACTGTCTTGTTGATTTAGGCCATTCTCACTGGTGTAAGGTGGTATCTCAACGTTTTGATTTGAATCTCCCTGATGGCTAATGATGATGAACATTTTTTCATGTGTCTGTTAGCCATTTGTTTGTCTTCTTTGGAGAAGTGTCTGTTCATGTCTTCTGCCCATCTTTTGACGTGATTATCTGTTTTGTGTGTGTTGAGTTTGAGGAGTTCTTTATAGATCTTGGATATCAGCACTTTGTATGTACTGTCATTTGCAAATATCTTCTCCCATTCCATGGGTTGCCTCTTTGTTTTGTTGACTGTTTCCTTTGCTGTGCAGAAGCTTTTGATACTTCTTATGTATTTACGTATGTTTATCTTACATACTTATGCAAGCTGAAAAGGGACAGTCTTGGGTTTTAAGCAACTAAATAGTATATGGCCCAGAAACCACTGAAATTTGGATCTGATAGAAACATAAGAATTGGGGGTACTTGGGTGGCTCAGTCCATTAAGCAGCTGCCTTCGGTTCAGGTCATGATCCTAGGGTCCTGGGATCGAGCCCTACATCAGGCTCCCTGCTCAGCAGGGGTCTGCTTCTCCCTCTCCTTCCATGCTCTCTCCCTTTCTTTCTCTCTCTCAAATAAATAAATAAAATCTTGGAAAAAAAAAAAAAAGAAACCTAAGAAATGGATTCCAATGCCCTTAGTTTATAGACAAGGAACTGGATGTCCATCTAAGGAAGTTAGGCCACCTGCTGAAATCCTCCAGGGAGGTCCAGTATTAAGAGGCAAAGACGGAAGAGTCACCTGCCGCGACACTCCCCGCCAGCTTAGCTCCACTCCCAGGCAGTACTGACTGGCTTATTCCTTCTACAGGTGCCTTTGCTGCCTGCGGCTGCCTCTGTCACAATGTCTCCATAATACTAAAGTGTAGCTTCTGTGAATTGAGCACCTACTATGGGCAGGATCTGGAGTCCATCCAGACCCTGTGCTCCCACCCACTGTGCTTACTGCCCTCCCCCTGCCTTGTCCTGGCACTCCATCGGTGGTTTGTATCATTGAGGTTATGTGGAACAAAAAATGACTTGAGGGCACAAGGCAGGTGTGCGAGTATAACTCAAAGCTGGCCTTTTATTCTTGGAAGTTAAGCCTCCTGGAAGGCGTTTGAGGCGTCGTCCCCATCGGCACGCACGGGAACCATGCCGTCCTCCCAGCCCCATCTTGCCCAGCAGCGAGGTGGCCATTCCCGACAATGCTGCCTTGTCTCTGTCATTATCACCTGACCGCCCGGGAACCCCGCAGCCTCCCTGACTCCAGTCTTATCTCCGAACAGGACACCCTCCTCTGCACATCATCAACTGCTGGGGATGCCAGCTCCGCTCCTCAATTGGGCTCTATTCATTTGTGACCTCAGGCAGGAGCGGAGGAGGGACGGGCCAGCTGCCCCCTTTCCACCTGAGCGGCTGCGATATGAAGCCCCCACTTTGGGACACTGAGACGCCCCAGCCTCGCTGCGCTCCTGGGCACCCACACCCCTGCATGAAAGGCCCTTCTTGTTCTGGGGAGTGCGGCCAACTGTGAGATAGCCCCTGGGGTGCTTTTCATGTGGCCGCATCCAAGTGCCCCAGTCTGCATTTTAATAGTGGAGTTAAAGGTAACTTGATAGGCAGATACGCTCTGAGCTTGGACTAGGGCCTATGTTCCTTTATGCCTACTTTTTAAATGAAAATAGCTGTGATGGTTAAATTTCCCCAATATTTCAGTGTGCAATTTAGCAAGGAGCTACATTCATTATGTAGTTAGCAAGAAATGAAAACTCCTGAAATATAATTTGATTCATGTCGTCATACACACCTACGGCTTCTCTGTTGATCTGATAAACCGTGGGATGCAGATCACAGGATTCCTGGTTATCATCTCATTGTGCGGCCCCTCCCCTGCCACGCTCTACTGACTCCTAGAAATGGGGCTAAAGGAAGAGGTAATTAATTCCTTAAGGAGACACAGGGTATTCTAAGCTATATTGAATTTTTCTTTTACTTTGCATGTCGGTGTTGCCTGTGGGAAATGGCTCTTGTAGAAAACCCTTGCCAGATGCCCTTGGTAGAGTCACATGCTTCTCTGGGATTTGCTCCTCTTATCTGCAGCTGAGAGGGTCTCTGCATGGTGGGGCTGTAGGTCAGCTTCTGGTAAAATGCATGTGCCATTTGTGGTTCAGATTGGTTCCTAGAGTGGCTGACTATCTGGGTTTGCTGGAGATGGTGGGGTTACCTGGAATGCTAACACCAGGCAAGTGTTGGGCAAAAGCAGGCTGCTGGTCACCTTTATGAACAATGTTCTCCCGCCTTTCTAAAAAGTTTAATTAGTAAAGCCCACAGGACCTGTGTAACATTTGTGTTTTTGTTAGTAAAAACCCATGCTTGGTGAGTGGTGACTCTGTCTTTTTCAGACAGCAGGACATTTTCAGTAGAAACGGTGGTGGCCACTATGATGAGATGTTGGAACTGTGGTTCTCCTCCAGGGGTGTTCAGTCCTCGCAGGGTCCAGGAAGTGAGCCAGGCATGACCGTCAGGGATCAAGAACTCCAGGTCTCCTGTAACAAGAGCGATTTCATTAAAAAAACCGGTAGGATCCCTACTGAGCAGCACTGGATGTGGCCAAGCTCCTTCCCCCATTTCAGTTCGCTCCTTGATTGGTTGGTGGTCCAGCGCATTGGCAGAATGCAGCCATTCCTCGGGGTAGTGGGAAAGCTGCTTTGTAAAGAGAAGGAGTACCTCTACATTCATTCAACCCCTTCATTTATTTTAGGAAATATTTACTGAGCACTTACTATGTGGGGATAAAGTGGAGGAATAAGGCATGGTTCTGTCCTCAGGATGCTTGTGGTCTAGCAAGGAAAGCAGTGCCAAAAAGCTGAGGATTCTGGGAGGAAGGGAATTGACAGTGATGGGAGTCCAAGGCAGGACAGCTCTCCTCATCCCATGACCACTAACACAGGGTGATGTTCCCACTTCCAAGGCCAGCACTGTAAGCTTTCCCACTGCACCTGTGACCTGTTACTGCTGGTATCCCTTCAGTGGGCAACTCTCTTGGGTAAGTTGGGATGATCCTCTTATCTTCAAAGACTTCAAAATCTGGGGCATTTTTCCAATAAGGAAAATGCTTCTTAACACCCACTACATGTGGTAGCAATAACCTGCACTTTCTGAACACGTTTGAAGTTTGACAGCTCTCTGGATAATTACCATATCATTTGGCCAATGAGTATTTCCAACCAGTCTCTGAGGAGTAACTGAATGCCAACTCTTTGTCATAGCCTTGAACCCTCCCTAACCTGAGCCAGGGACTGACCTCTCCAGGGCACCTGCCTCGGTCATCACCACCCCTGCCACAGCCACAGCAGGGACTAGCGATGAGCTACTGGTTTGTAGGAGGCGGAGCATTGACTCAGGGTACCGCTGCCCTGAATGACTTGTTTCTACAGATGACAGTTCCCTCCCTGGAGGAGAGTATCCCGATCAGCATGGCCTACCGGCTGCCTCGGGCTCAGGTCCACCTCAGTGGGTGGTGAAAGACACAGCCCAAGAGGGCACTCTCGTGCTCTTTCTCTCAAATAAATAAACCTTAAAGAAAATCAACTAAGTATATGATGATAACAAGAATTTTTAAAAAATAACATAGTAAGAAAACAACACTTTAGAAAGGCTTACTAGGGGGCAGCTGGGTGGTTCAGTCGGTTAAGCATATGCTTTCAGCTCCAGTCATGATCCCGGGGTCCCAGGATCAAGCCCTGCATCAGGCTCCCAGCTCAGCGAGGAGCCTGCTTCTCCCTCTGCCTCTATCTGCCACTCCCATTGCTTGTGCTCTCTCTTTCCATCAAATAAATAAATAAAATTAAAAAAAAAAAAAAGAAAAAAGAAAGAAAGTGTTCTTAGGTGCCACTCTCCTAAGCACATTCTTTGTAGTAATTCACTTGTGCCCCAGGCACATTTTATTATTATCCCCATTTTGCAGATGAAGAAACAGAGACCAAAAGTCTCAGTGAGTTGCTCAGAGCATAAGTTAGAATTCAAACCTATACGATATGGCTTCAGAACCTAGATAGCGTCTATCATTACCTGGGAAACACTGGAATGTGATACTTCACTGTGTGATTTCATAAATCATATCTTTGCCTCTCCCACAAGTGTGATGACTTCTTGTGGATTTAGGGGCTCTGGCCTTGCTGGGCCTGCTGGACCTCTGGCCTGGTCCTCGGCTGGGGTAGCTTCTTCTCCAAGTGTACCTCGCTCCCCGCCCTAGGCTCTAATTGCTGGCCGACGTGGGAGATGCTTGGGGCACAGCTAATTGCACGGAGCACCTGGGCAGCTCTCATTTACTGGTTCTAATGAAATGACTTCAGTGCTAGTGGTGCCCGATACTGCGCTGACGGCTTTCCCTCTGCCCATTAACAGCGGAATTCCTAGAGCCTGGAAAAGGTCTGCTGGGAGAGAAATAACTCTGACTCGGGTGGGACGATTATTTCATTTTTACCATATATTACGTCCTTTAAAACAAACAACTTGTAGACATCATTTCATTTTGGAACCCTCTTTACCGATTCCCCAAATCCAAAATTTGGCAGATTTGGGTGATGGTAAAATTTCCACTTCAAGTGAAATTTTAATTTCCCAGGGATTTATTGCCATCTTTCCGCTGCTGGGTGTATTCCCCTCTGCACTTAGAGCACTCTGTCCATTTGAACTGGTCTCCAGCACCCAGAATGTGTGTGTGTGTGTGTGTGTGTGTGTGTGTGTCCGAGAAACCAGGGGATTGGCTTTGCTCCCTCTTCCACAGCTTCACAATGGCAAATTAAATCAGAAAAACCAAACAATCAGTTCCTTGCTGGAGACGGGTAACATCACCCCCAGTAAAGGAGAAACAGCCGTGCCCTCTCGCTGGACAACCAGATGAACCGGGATGATCTCATGGGTCTTTTCCACGCTTGCCGTGTGATTCAGACGATAGAGATGATGCTGGCTCTCCAATGATCCAGGCCAGGGGCTGCCAGGAGAGAACAAACCTTGTCTTCTTTCTATTTTATTCCTATCTTTATAGGCTGGAATCCTTGGGTTCTTAAACATTCTTGCGTTGAGCACCTGGGGAGAGATTTATTTTTCCACGCATAGCGAGGACTCGCTTTTAAGGCCACACAGCCCTGCCGTTTCAAAACCCAGTGCTGGGCAATGCTCCTCGGCCAGGTTTATGTGGAAATGTTGGCCTCCTCGGTGCCACTTGCCAGTCCAAAGTAGAGAAAGCAGCGCGCCGACGCCAAGTGGCATCCTTGTGCGCGCGCGCTCCCGGATGCAGCCGGGCAGGGTGCGGAGAAACGGGGGCAAGGTTTATGGGAGCCGATCAATCGGGGGTGGGGGGTGGAGGGTAGGGAGGGCTCTGGATAAAAATAGCGCGCGCATGAACTCCTGCCCCCCTCTCCTTAATGATCTCTCCGCTGACTAGCTTTTGGCTCTCAGAGGAACAGCGGGCGCCCAGTCTGTTACTCCACTGGAGAGAGCTGGAAGGAGCCCGCCTGCCAGGTGGGCTTTCCAAGCCCGCACGGCTCTAAACTTCTCCACATGTGAACAAGTGTTTACAGTTTTAAAGATGTGTTGAGTAATTGCACATGCGAGATAGCTCCCCTTTAATGCGCCCAGCATGTTCCCAGGCTTTCCAGAGAACACCCTGGTTGACAATGGAATTGTTGGCCTTCTCCGCATCCAGGCTTAAGGAGGCACTGGTTTGTGTTGAGACGTAATTGGTAGCATTTGTGCCTTTGTAGTTCTTTCTTAGCTACTGAAAATTACTGCCTTAATCCACTCTTTACTTGCCCGGATTTCGGTCAGAAGCCCCATGGAACCCCCTTCACGTCGCGGATCAGAGTGGCAGTTCTTAAGACTTATTTCGAAGCTCACGCAACATCTCAAAATGCTGGTTAAAAAACAAACAACAACAACGACAAAAAACGACAATAACATCAGTTCACTCTCGAGTTCTCTTCCATGTCCAAGAATTCTGAATCCCCTCAGAATAATATAATAATTGTTCTTTTGCTACTGAAAAGCCATTGAATACCCTCTTGTTTTTACTGATGGGTTTCCGACTCTCCCTCCGCCGCCCCCCCCCTTAATTATTCCTTGCTCTTTATGTTCATGGGAAAATAGCTGGTGTCACCTCAGGGAGAGAGCGCATTCTGCCCTGCTTGTTATTTTTTATAGTGTTCTTTGTCTTCTCTCTGGCTTCCAGCAAAACACAGCCAAAATGGTTTGGCAGATCACTTTGCATTAGTAAAACTCTGTGTCAGCCGCAGCTAAGGTCCAGAGTAAAGGACTAACGTCAGCTTGCAAGTTGGAGAAATATACCGAACCTTACAACTGTGCTCCCAGCAGCCTTCTGATGGGATTCCATGGGCGAGCAAGACCAACGGGGTGGATGACACCCTTCCTGTGTGTGTGTCATCTGCCTGCTGGTCCTCTGGCTGCCCCGGGATCTGCCCGTCACAGCTGACAAATCATGGAGCTTCATGACCGGGCTGGTGAATATCAGTTAATTTGGGGGCTACATTTTCCAATGGGAGAATCTTTTTACTACTGTTTTTGCAATTTTCCCAACTGAGCACTTGGGCATTCTCTGAGAAGGGGGGCCCAGGGGGACAGTATCCTTCCTTCTAGATGGGTAGTGCTGTCCCTGCCCCAGCTCCCTGCGTCTGCTGCTTCCACTTCTCCCGCTTCCAGCCCTTCCACAGCCGAGCAGACCCTCACTTGACAGATGAGTGTCTGTTTGGCGAACAGACCTTCCAGTTTCTCCAGTCTTTTCAACATCTGAGCTTGGGCTTCTGCTTTGCCAGAATTAAACATTAATTGCATTTAAGGGAGAGGTAGAATCATGGTCAGGAGCCTTGATTCCACCCCAGACCTTGTCCATGGGACCTCACCGCCTCGCCTCCACCTAAGCCAAGGTGGGGCAGCCTGATGGGTCCCCTTAGGAGGCTGGTCTGGTGGCGAGGCATCCAGAAGTGCCCATCTTCTCTTTCCCTTGTACCCCACTCCTACCGCTGTAGCACCAGAAAAAAGGGCAGTTCTCATTCTGGGGTAGTTATGTGTGTGTGTGTGTGTGTGTGTGTGTGTGTGTGTGTGTTGTTTTGTGCCATTTTGTGAGATTCTTAAGAGTCGTTACTGTGGTTGATCATTTTTGATCCATTCTCAAGATCTGGCATGGATCAGGTTCTTAATAATTCAGGTTCTTAATAATAGTGTTTGAATAAATCCTATATTCTCTCTGGACCTGTGCCTATTTCTGAGGTTGGTATTAACCCCACAATTGGCATTAAATAGAGGCATGCTGCATGAAATAGAGGCAAAAGGACTGGACTGGGAGTGGGAAATAGACGTTCAGATAGAGCCTGTGGAAGGTCTGGGGTCCACCAGCAGAGCAGTCAGCTCTGGGGAGCCCCGATGTGGCAGAAAGCAGATCCAAAGGTAGATCCAAGGGCAGTCCTGGGAGCTGCAGACAGGACAGAGTTGTCTGGGCATCATTCATTCCAGCACACAACGAGTGCCTGGGGAGAGTGACAGGCACTAGCTGGGCTCCTTGTGGACCCAATAAAGAACAAAAGAGAAGCAAATGCTCTCTTCCTTGTACATACTGCTTACTGAGAAAGATGAACAATAACATATAACATTAATAATTCTGGAAAGTTCCTCCCTAGCCAAGGTAAAAAAATGGACCTTAATCCAGGGTTCCTGTGGACAAGAGTAGACAAGGCAGGAGATTCAGGCTGGGGCGTCAGCTCCAAGAATCAGAAGGGACATGTGGGATCATGAGTGGGGACAAGGCAGGGGTGGAGAGGCAGCAAGGGGAACTGGATATTGAATCCAGAAATCCAGGCTGGAGCTCCTTCAATGTATCCTTCCTCGAGTCAGGATCAGTTCTGAAGGAGGCATGGCTGACCTTAAAGTTCAGGCCACTTTCATTTATTTTTTTCATTCATCAAATATTTATGGAACATCACGATGTGACTGACACCATTACAGACACCTAGAAAAATCAGTACAATTCTTGTTCGCACACAGCTTGAAGTCTAATGAAGAAATAAGCAACTAGTAATTAGAGAAATTTATCTGATTATTCATGGTTGAATGTGCTATGAGGGAAAGAAATAGGAACCTGGTAGAGTAACCAAGGGGTCTAACTAACATAAAGTGTCTTCTAGGGAGGCCTCTCTGGGGATTTGTCATTTGGCCTAAAGGAGCTGACCTGGTTTAGAGAGAATAGATGAACATTCTGGTTAAATCTCACATGCAAAGGGCCTGTGGTCTGCAGAATGATGCCCCCTACAGATATACGCACACTAATTCCCAGACCCTGTGGATATCTTACCTAATATGGCAAAAGGGACTTTTTAGATTTAGGTTATAGACCTTAAGATGGGGAAATAACCTGGAAGATCCAGGTGAGCCAAATCCAATCATTAGAGTCCTTAAAAGTAGAGAAACTTTCACGGCCGCAGAGAAAGATATGACAATAGAAGAAAGGTCAGGAAGAGGCAATGTTTGCAGATAGAGGAGGAACCATGAGCCAAGGAATGCAGGTAACCTCTAGAAGTTTGAGGGGCAAGGAAACAGATTCTCCCCAGAGCCTCCAGAAAAGAATGCAGTCCTGCCAAACGTGGACTGCAGCCCAGTAAGACCCGTGTGGGACTTATGACTTCCAGAAATCCAAGATCATACATCTCTGTGGTCTTAAGCTTCCTCAGGAAACTCCTACAGGCCAGAAGTAGGAAAGAGCTTGGTCCATTCCAGAGGCCAGCAGGGGGGCTCAGCACGATGTGAGTGAGTTAAGCAGGGGATGGTGGACATGATGATATGACTTACATTTTGTGATTCCACGTGGGTGTTAGGTGGAGAAAGCATTAAAGGGCAGGTATTGGGGAGCTGAGGGGGGGAGACTAGCTAGAGGCTGTTTGAATAACCTTCCCAAAGGTGGTGGGAGCTCAGACTAAGAACGTTGCAGAGAAGAGAAGAAGTAGTGGACAGGCTGGTCCGCTCTCTGGAGGTGGAATTAATCAGACATGATGGTTGATAGGATTCGGGGATCACGAGAGGAGAGGGATGAGGGAGGACCCCCAGGTTTCTGGCTAGCGCAGAGGCTGGGAGCAAAGGTCAGGGGCAGCAGGGAAGGGGGCGAGCAGGGCCCCGCCGCACCCGGCCGCTGCGCAGATGGCCCCACCCACCATTAGCAAAGCTGGTCATTGGGAAGCAGCTGTCATCTCAGCAGATGAGAGAAAATCCTCTGAAAAGCAAGGAGCGTGTCTGTTACAAAGCCCATTGGTTGGGACTCTTTCTGAAGACAGGAGTGATAGCAGAACCAGTTCCCAAAGTCTTAGGCCTCAAGAGAATTTGCTTATTTTTAAGCTGAAAGTTGGGGGGGGGGGAAGGGGGCACATGGGTTTAATCCCAGTTGATTCAGTTCCCTCTCGTGGCCTCACTTCCTCTGAGGGGCTCCATCCACCTCTCCTGCCTGCCAGCAGCCCCGCACCCAGCAGAGGAGAGGAAGCGTCTTTGCCCCGGAATGCCCAGAAAAACTATTGAGGTGATTTGGATTAGACCAGCTTAGATCAATCCCCCCGCCATGCTCTCCCTCAGAAAGCCATGGCGCAGGGAAGAGGAAGGAGCTGAGCACTTGGATGTAGGGTGTGAGTCTAGTCCTTGGCTGTGGCTCCAGAGAGGGCAGAGTGTGGGTCTGAACAGAGGCCAGGGATGCTATGGGCAAAGGGCGGGGGCGGATAGACCCAGAGCAGCGAAGCCCCAGCCCCACCCCAGCCACATGCACGCAATTCCTGTGTGCCATAATGGTTCAGAGCAGGTGTTTGCGGCCCCTACATGAGCTTATTGACTGAGAACTGGGTGCGAACAGAGCACCGAGTCACAGATTCGTTGTCTCTTTCCTGGACAGTTGCTATTCACCCTCACAATGGGTACAACAGAAATTATGGGCTGGAGGAACCAGGAAAACCAGATGTGAAACGGCAAATGACTGAATACTTAGGAACTATAGACAATGTGTGTCTGAGGCCGCCAAGGGTAGGGGCAGCAGAACATTCCATGGGTGTCCCCAGGCTTGTCATCCTGAATGCTGGCCATATCTTAGGAGAGGTCACTGGCCCTGTGGTTCCTTCTCTTTCTGCCAAAAAACAGCGTCCCAATGGATGATGGTCTTTCCTCCCCTGGGTACTTGTCCCTTGAGTTTGAGTGGCCATTTCCAACCCCCCCCCCCCCACTTTGGGTGGTCATGAAGAGCTTTGGTCAGCCTCAGAGGGCAGCATGTTTGAGAAGACATTGTTTGTAGGGTTGAGATCACAGCAGGGTCCATCTTGGCCCTACTCCCTTTGGATGAACTCAGTAACTGAGCAACCGAGAAGGGCACCCATTAGGGTCGAAGGTTCTAGAGCACCAAAGCATGAGCCACATCTCAGAAGAAGTTCTAACATAAATAAGAACCTTAAGGCCTCAGAGCATGGGCAGGGGATGTTTTAGTCCATATAGCCCCTGGGTGCTCTGGGCCCACAGCAGGTGCGCTCCCCTTTCCCAGACATGCTAAGAGTTTGCTAGGGCAAGCAGCTGCAGCTCCCAGCCTGAGGGCTCTCTATGGCAGGAGTGTTTGTCCCATGCTAGGACAGGCTGGAATGCCTGGCTGGTGACCGTCCCAGGGCATCTCCAGCCAATGACTGGGGGCTGTTGGGAGCTCCCACAGTGGCCTCTACTTCCAGAAGGATATCATGTTTCAAGTGCCCACTGGGCAGTGGTGTGCTGGGGAGGAGGTTCTGAGGATGGAAGGGAGCATCTTAGTTATCCAACCCCCTCCCCACTGCCAGTTAGGAGAGGCATCCCTCCGTGTGTGTGTGTGTGTGTGTGTGTGTGTGTCTGTCTGTCTGTCTGTCTTTCTGGTAGCCTCAGGGGCTGTGGACTTGCTTACAGGGTCCGTGCTTGAGGCTGCTGCCGCCCTAGAGACCAGCATCCCTTATGATCTTTTGGAAGCTGTTAGCGCCGGTCCTGCCAGGATGCCCCACTCAGGGAGCCCCTTTCCCATGTGGCCTCAGAGCTTCCGGTCCTGCCCCAGGACCCCGGGGCGGTGGGCTGGGCAGATGGAACAGAGAGGCCCCCATTCCTCCCTCAGCACCTCACTCCTGCGCTGCCTTCCTTTCGCACCAGAACGGTCCTGTCTCGGGTTCACCGTCAGGAGGACTTTCAGAAATAGCGTTTCTATGGCGAAACAATGTCCCTTGTTTGGAAGTACACGGAGCTTATAAAATATGCTCCTGTGTTTTCCTGGATCGGGGTATGTTGTGGAGTCTGGGGATTTATTTACAATGGAGAAATTGTTTTTGCGGATTGTGGTTAAACAAAAGGATTGTTTTTGGAGAGCTGAGTAAAGGAGACATTGTTTGTTATATTTGTTATTTGGGACACACGCTGGAAAGGGATGTTTTATGGGGAATATGATGGTGGGGGCGGTCATTGGACATAATTGTCCTTTTTGGGGGTTGGGGGAGCGAGAAGTTAAACACTAAAACTCTGTCAACATCTGTCCTCTCTTTTCCAACCTGGCCTTTCGCACTCCGGCCTCTACGAAGGAGATCGTGTGTGCGGTTGCCTTGTCCTTGTCCCCTCAGCTGGGGCTCCAGGGACAGACCCCCCTACAGCCCGGAGACAGGAGATGGGCCGCGTGGCCTGCCTTATCTTGCTGCGAGGCTTTGCCTCTAAGGGGCTCTCAGCACTTCGGAGACAGCCTCTCCACATCGCCCACAAAGTCCCCAAGCAGAAGGGGAGCGGAGCCAGTCAGAGTTCGCAGGATGACAATAAGAGCTGAATCTCAAATCTTGGCATTGCCACAGTCACGTCTCGTGAGCTTCCCAAGTGGCAAAACTAGGGCACAGAGAAGAACTGATTAATAAGACTCCATTCTCCGGAGAATCCGGGCAGTGCCGTGTCTGTTATTGGAGAAGATGTCCTTCCTTCTGTTATTGGAGAAGGTGTCCTTCCTTATTTAAGGAAGTTGTCTTCTGCCTGGACCTAAGCTTTATGTATTTTGAATGATACTCTTGAGGGAGCAGAGCTAACTTCAGTTATTGGGCAGGTGGGTAGGTGTGTGTATGGCGGTGGGGTGGGTGTTAGCTTAAAATACTTAAAATATCTATCACGCAGATGCCATTTTCATAGTTTCAGAGATCCTGAAGTGCTTTTTGTCTTTCTGGAACCTTATTGAAGTGAAAATATTCCTAGGAAGTGTGTGAGCTCCCGCGTGAAGAATTCTTCATTCATCGGCTAAATCTGTAGGAATTAGTTGCTTGCCAACAAGAGCAGGTTTACAGATGTGTGTTTGGGGGGAGAGCAAGGGAGCTGGCTGATGGAGATGGTGTGTGGGTCCCACACCTCTTACTTGGCAGTTTTTCCCAGAGCAGGGGACATCTTATTCAAAGGAGCCCACCAGTGGATCAGACCCAGAGCGGGTACCGTGAGGGCCCAAGTCTAAGCCCTCAGCTCCTCCTTCTTCTCGAATGTGCAGGTTTTCTACCGCAAGCAGCTCAGGCTCCCAGCCTCCTGCAGACAGAATGAATGTGTGTCGCCCCGGAATTCACGTGGTGAAATCCTAACCCCCAATGTGATGGTATGTCTGACTTTAGGAGGGGCTTACTAGGTCAGAAGGAGAGCGCCCTCGGGATGGGGATTAGAGCCTTGATAAATGAGTCCCTGGAGAGCTCCCTTAGTGCCCTCTGCCACTGAGGAGGCAGCAAGAAAACAGACATTTATGAGCCAGGAAATGGGCCCAAGTCCACAGGCACCTTTAGCTTGAACGTCCAGCCTCCAGAATTCTGAACAGTAAATGTTTGTTGGCCAAACCACCAGCCTGACTGGTCTAAGAGCCCACTGAGGGCACCCTTCAGCTGGATGTGCGCTCATCCCTGTTCCAGGGCAGCCTGGAATGCTGGGCGGCCCTCCAGAGGCAGCTCTCAGAGAAACACCCCAGGTCCCCAGGGCCCTCCACCCCGGGAAAGCATCTTGCAGAGGCCCCAGCAGGCAGCTATCTGCTGTTGAGCAGCTCTTGGGAGGGGAATAGGCACAGGTGAGGCTTAATCGGCAACACCTGCCCTTGTCGGCGGTGCAAATTCTCCCACTGAGGTGGAAGTCAAGTTCCTCACGGATGTCGCCGAGCTCAGAGCCGGGGAAATATGCACAGAGTTGGCTCCTGGGAGTCAGTCCCAGCACATGCCTGCCCATGTTAGGAGGCCCCGCCACCCGTGGCCGCCACCTGCTCGTTAACACGCCCTGCCCTGGCCTCCTGCCCTTCGCTGCCTGTGTCCCCCACAGCCTCCTCACGCTTCCTTGGATCCCCTCCCAAATAAACCACTTGCACCGAAATACTTCTTTCTCGGGATCTACTTCCGGTGGGGTCTAAACTAGCTGGAGAGAATACTCATGGCTTGTTGTTCTTTGAACCGAGTGGGCAGAATTTTCCAGTGGAGGGAGAAGCGTGAGTGCTGGTGGCCTGGTCCCAGTCTCGCTTTCAGCTTCGCTGCCCACCAGAGCCCAACACCTTCCTCTGATGTTTCCTCCAGCCACTGCCACGTGGTCCTTCTTCGCCGGGCCTCGCCCCACAGGCCTCTCCCTCTTCAGTCACTTCCTCAGGCCCAGGTGGCACCCTGCCCCCCCCCCCCAGCAGTTCCTGGTCTCTCAGGGCACAGTGAACCACTTCCTCCCTGTTTTGTGGAGCTGTTTGGACCCCGGTTGTGACCTTTGCTGGGACGTGGTCTGTATTAGCTTTCCCTGGGTTCGTGACCCTCTGTTGCCACACCGGGGAGCCTAGAAGGCAAGGGCCACGCTTGGCTGAAGCAGTTTCCAGCCCGGGGCCTTGTCATCAGCGAATGTTCGCTGAAATAAATCGACCAGGCACTGGCCCGAGTTGTTGGCTCTCCAGCTTCTGCTTTAACTCTCCCCAGGTCACAGCGGAGCGCGCCCCCCATCCCCATGCAGGTCCGCGCCGTCTGGAGGTGAACACGAAGGGGCCGCCCGAAGGGGAGGGACTGTTCCTTCCCAGGGCGGAAGAACTGCCAAGCTGCAGAGGAAACTTTCCAGTTTCCCCTCGGGGGTGCTCAGCGTAGCGAGGGGAGGTGAGATAGGATCTCCAGGCCCCAAATTTCCCTCTGATGAAAGACTCAGCCCTCCCAGCAGCCAGCACCACGCAGCAAACATTCTCAGATTGGCAAGATCCCGGGGGTGGGAGCACGTTAATTTTTTCTTTCATCTCTTAGTTCATCAAGTATCAAGTGCCTGGTCATGTTCAGGTATTAGGAGGCTTTGTTTGAACAGCCTGGGCCCCAGCCTTGGCTCCATCTCTGCCACGGCTGGGAGACGTTGACCATGTCCCTTTGCTGCCCGCATCCCCCTCCCCACTCCCACAAAATGAGGATGACCGGGAATCTGCCTTCTAGGGCTGGGGGGACTCTGGGAGTGGGCGATGGACATAAAGGGTTTAGTGCTCAGAACCCAGTACAGGCGAGCATCAAATACGTATCCACAGTAGTAAAATACCAGTGTGGGCCAACTGCCACTCTGTGCCACCCTCAAGGAGGGATGCAGCCTTTACCCTGAGGCAGGCCAGGGTCTAGGGAGAGAGGCAGACAACAGGCCAGTGTCCCCAGTGGGGTGCCGAGGGAGAGCGAGGTCTGCAGGAGCTCGGGGGGCCCAGGGGAGCAGGCACGTGGCAGCGGCACCCCCATCCACGAGCTGTCCTTCGTCTCCTCTGTCTTCTGATAAAAAATGTTTGGTTTGGCAAAAACTCTGTCGCTTTCGATTCCTGTTCTGCCGTAATGGAGGAGGCTGGCTGAGGCCACGCTGACCCTGATGGAGACAGAGTGGAGGTGCTGGCGCGATCCTGCCATTTTCCTGTCCCCAAGGCCTCCTCTGCTAAGCTCATCTGACACGGTGGAGGGGCAGTGGGGCCGTGAGAGTGCCCCCCCACTGTGCTGTCCACAGAAGCCCCTCAATGGCAGAAAGGGCAGGCTGACTCCTCCCGACAAGGCTTCTGTTCAGATGGATTCTTGAACTTTGGCCCAACTCCTTAAACTTTTCGATTGCTCTAATCCCAGATACAAATCCTAAAAAAGGGAACTTTCTTACCCAGTTTCTAGCATCTCTGGGCTCCACGAGAGGCTAGAAATGGTGTAACGTATGAATCTTTTAGGTTTGAGGAAACAAGGGGTTGCAAAGTGGGGGGTGCGATTTGCTCCTTGAGGCATTTTCATGGAGTGATGCCGGCATCTGGTGCAGTAGAGACCGGGCTTGCGGCAGAACATCCCGCAGGTGCAGGATGGCCCCCGCCGCAAAGAATGGTGGTTTCATGACCCCAGCGTGAGTCATGCTCAGGTGGAGAATCTGTTCTAAGAGAATGCAAAGGTGTGTGTGTGTGTTTGTGTGTGTGTGTGTGCAGAAGAGGGCAAGGGACATGAGTAGCGTGTGAAGGGGGGATACTCTCCAGTATTTTTTCAAATATCTGCCAAGTAATGGAGTAAGACTGCATGTTAGCCTTCACTCTGTTGGAATGTGATTTGCTGCTCAGGTCAACTCACTGGGACAGTTCTGGATCTCGTCTCTAGCAGGAGGCATCGGGGACCCAGATCTATGAGACACTAGCGGAGCCTGGAGCTGTGTAGGGGACAGGCCGCGGTGCCCCTGAAGGCCCCACGTGAGCCAGCCTGCGAGCGTGGCTGGAGAACTCAGCCTTCCAAAGGCCAGACAGGACAGTTCAAGAGCTGTGGTGGGGTGGAGTGGAGAAGCGCCTGGAAATGATAAGTACGTCTCCCCCATCCCAGCAGCCACAAGCAAGCCGGGTTCAAAATAAACAGGATGTCCTCCTACCAGGAGGCACGGAGATGACGCTAATTGGCCTGGAGGCGCGGTGCTGGCCGGCGGGCAGCCCTCACTCCCAAGGAGCCGGGAAGCGGCTGTGGTAACACATCTGCTCGGCATCGGGGCGCTGGGCGGTCAGGGCCACTGCCCCCTGCGTGGCACTTGCAGAGCAAGTGGCCTGGAGGCCTTTGCCCCTTCGCTGATTTCTGGCAATGACTCCTCTTTTGAAGTGGCTGAGCGTTCCAGGGCCCTTGGATGCTATGCAGGCTTCCTGTCGAGTTGGGTCTTGCTGGAGGGACTATTTACTTTAATGTCTCCTGCTTGCAGATGACTCCCCCAGGCCTGGCCATGAGGACGCTTCGTTTCAGTCTTTGACCGCAGGGCATTTCTAACATGGGTTGTTTCCAGGAGAAATGCAGTCGGAGACGGTAACCCTGTGCGCTGAGGGTCACCACACCTCCCGTGTGTCAAAAGGACCCTAAGTCCTGTTCAAGGCACCCTGTACCAGGCAGAGACCGCATGTCTCCCGTGGGGATTTGGAAGGAGACTAGGACAACAACAGAAGGCTCTGTGGGGTAAACTTCTTCTTTATCCAGGCTGATCACTTAGAGGAGTGGAGGTGCCTCTGTCTTTGAATTAATTGTGTTGAGGTTTCTGAATGTCTCCTATGGTCTTGACAAGGCCCTGGATCCTGGGGATGCTCAGGAGAGGTGGCGTTGAGAAAAAAAGTGGTTAAAAAGACATACACAAGGGACGCCTGATGGTTTAGTCGGTTAAGCATCTGCCTTTGGCTCAGGTCATGATCCCAGGGTCCTAGGATTAGTCCCCCATCGCGCTCGCTGCTCAGCGAGGAGCCTTCTTCTCTCTCTACCTGCTGCTCTCCCTGCTTGTGTGTCCTTCCTCTCTCTGACAAATAAATAAGTAAAAAAAAAAAAAAAAGACAAAAAAAAGACCTACACAAAGTATCATGGATCCTGAGGCCAGTGCATAGGACATACAGAGGCCCTGCTCTTTTGTGAAATAAACAGTATGGAGTGACGGAAGTGGGACAAAAAGGGGAGGTGGTTAGCAATGAGATGAGATCCCCAAGAGGAGTGGAGGATGGCGCTCACTTCCTTGGATCCTCAGCAAACCGTGTGATTCGGCAGAGTCTGGATGTGGAACCAGCAGTCCATTTAAAATGTCTTAGGTAAGACTTGGCAATCCATCAGTAGACTGGGTGGGGACATCAGTGAAGGGTTTTTTGTTTTGTTTTGTTTTGTTTTGTTTGGGGGGAGTCTGTCTGTCCTTGTCAGGTTGGTTTCCACTCACAGGCCAGTTGTCGGCCATCAGCCCACCCCCGAATGAAGGTTCTATGGAAGAAGCTGTGTTGGCCGGAAAGCATCGGGTTTGATTAGTGCTGTCTGCTCAGGTCCCAGGAGAGTGGAGTGCAGAAGTGTGTGGCTCTCGTTTGCCCTCCTGGGTAAAGCCACGACCCTTCAGAGCACCTCATGGAGGGCATGAGTCTCGTCTTGTGTTTCTGCGTGAGGTTTTGTGGGGTTCACCTCCTGTTAAAATGGTTGTTGTGTGTTAACCCCCGTCCTGCCTCCAAGGAAGCTCATGTGACGGGACACCTTGAGTAAGGGGACAAGGGGGGGGTGGCCACCACACGTACATACTTCCCTCCAGCAGACATGGGGCCGTGTCTAGATGCTCCTGAATGTCCCCTCATCTCCAGGGAAGGTAGTGCCTTACTTGGTCCTTGACGATCTCTGTGCACAGTTAACAGGTTGCTGAGACCACACAACTCCATAGAGTTCCCCCGAACTCCAGATTTAGAGAGTCTTGTTTTGCTTTCTCTTATGTATTCATTTTCTTTTTAATATATTGAATTGTGGCCAGAGTAACCTTATTTAACATATCGAGAAGACCTAAAATAACAGCTCCAAGTGCTTTTGAAATGTGGTTAGAGACATCTTACCTTGAAGAGGATTTTAAAATGAATTTGTGGAATATTTCTAAGTCACTGGCCTCTAAGCCTGCAGAGAAATTTCTTACATAACCCGTGAGTGGCTCTAGATCACATATTCTCTGCTTTATGTTCAAAAGCGATGTTCCTTATTTATTTTTCTAAATACAAAAGTCAAACAATATGCATTATAGAACATTTGGAAAATATAAAGAAGTACACATATGAAAATAAAAGTCAGCTTTATGTCCTCTGCCAGGCAGGGCAATAGTCACTGTCAGTGTGGTGGTATTTATCTGTCCAGTCTTTTTGGTATATTTATAATTGATATACACTTCAAAATAAACTTTATAGATATTTTCTCTCTTCTTAGGCAGGTTTTCCTGAAGGACCCTATTTAAATAGCCTACTAGTCTTCTTCCGTTATTTTCTATCTCTTACCCCGCTACATTTTTTCATCATAACATTGACCTTTATCTTAATAGCCAATATCCAAGGATGTTACATTGTATAGCCATTTGTTTGTTTACTTGTCCCCACCATGATGACATGAGCTCTAGAGGGGCAGAGGTGATCGGTCGACCATATCTACATCACGAGGGCCTCACAACGTGCTTGGAAATGTGGTAGGTGATCAGTAAAAAAGTTGTCGAGTGGGTGAGTTAGTGGGTTCTTACTCAAAGTATTTCGCCTGCGATTGGATTTCCCTGTTGTTCTTTCTCACCAAATATGAGACCCAGTGTCCTTACCAGATAGAGGGCACATTGTCTCTCTCACTCCTGCCTGGGTCCTCCTCCCCACCTCTTGCCTACATTTTGGCGATGAATGTGTTGTTGTCCAGCCTCTGTTCATGGGCGCCATGAGATTGAACCATGGGGGGGGGGACCTTCCCTGAGGACCAGCACGTCCTGGTACATCGCTTGTCATGGGCTCCTTTCTTGGGGCCTCTGCTGCTTCCTTCACTGAACACCACCACCCTGCCAGCCAAGTGGTTGCTTGGCACTGTGATCATTTCTGTAGCCTCACAACTTCTAGAGAAGCAGGGACTTGGTCTCTCCAATTATCTTGTGATTACTGGAGAGTTTCTATCATGCCCCCCCAACTTTATTTTAAACCTGTACGTAGCAGTCAAGAACAAGGGCTTTAGCATCCTCTGGACCTGGGCTTGAGCACTGGTTGCTGAGTTCTAGCTGGAGAGCCTTGAGCCAATTATAACTTTTGTGGACCCCCAGATTCTTCATCTACAAAATGGAATGAAACTCCAAGTATCATCATTATTTTTAGGACTTGATGAAGAGGCCAGTCCATGCCATGAAATACAACTGTTATCTCTTGCCCTCCCCCCTCTTGAACCCAACTCTCTAGCCACACAAACACCTTCTACTTTTCTGTGCTACTTCTCACACCTGCTCCTTTGCTCATTCTCTCCCTCTTGCCTGAGGAAGCCCTTCCCTAACATCTCTCCTTGGCCACATCCTACACATCTTCTAAGAGCCACCTCAGGGCCACCTCCTGAGGAAGCTCACCATGATTGGCATGCCTCCCTTCAGCACCCACAGCCCTAGTAAGCTGTCACAGGTCCACAAGGCATGTCTCTATCTGCATGTTGCCCACTTTGTGGTTGGGTAGTCTGTCTTCCTTGCTAGCTGAAGAGCATCTTGAAGGCAGGGGCTGTGTCTCCTTCTCTTCCATTCCTGATACCAGTCTGGCGCCTGGCCCTTAGCAAGCTCAGGAGTTATCTGTTGTTCTTCAATGAGTTGCATGTATTGGATTGAAGACTATTTGTCTCCTGGGGGATGCTCTTGAAATGGAGTGCTGAGGGCATGAGGTTGGAGAAAAGAAATGGCGATCGGCCAGGAGATACAGCAGAATACACCCTAGTGATTAAGAAGAAGGCAGAATAACGGTAGCCAGACTACCTTCACCTTTCAGACAGGGGCCATTCAGTCCGGGGTCTTCTGAGCAGCTTCACTTGTAAATGGAAATGGCTCACCCTTGCAGGGTGAGAGCTGGCCCCATCTCTTGCTTTCTGATGAGGATGGCCAAGTTCAACATGCAGGAGGGATGGATGCAAAGACATATGTATCACACCCAGGCGGCTCAATGTTCCCGGCTCAAAACAAGACCCAACTGAAAGGATCAAAGCCTGCACATGGCCAGGCAGTGACAAATTTATGAAGTCCCGTCATCCACATGAAAACACTATGTATGTTAATCTGCCCAGTGGAAATAAATCAATCTCGAGTTTCTCTAGAAGGAATTGTGAGTCAGCTACACTTCTCCATAAAGATGTAAGGGATCTGTTTAAGCTGACTTCTACATGTCTCAAAGAATCAAGGTTTTCTTCCCAGTGGAGACATCTAAATGCACCTTTGCCTTCCCCCTTTCACAAAAAGGCTTGAACATCTAGCTTTCAATGAGTATACAAGCTTTGTTATTACACTTAGATTTACAAACAAAATTGTTGGCACAGGAAAGCCTGTGGTAGGTAGGACAGACCACCCATAAGTATGCGTATGAAAGCCCAGTTGGAAAATCTCCTTATGTCAGCCAAAAGTGTGACTGCATTTCTAAAAACTTGGCTGTTCTCTTGGTGGTCGAAACAGTGAACCTTTTTGTTCATTGAATACTGAAAAAACAAGTATGCCAAAGAGTGCCTTTTCCTAAAGGGTTTCAAAACTCTTAGCTATTTTTGACTCTTTCTGTCAGGGCTTGAGAACATTTAATAAACGTGAATCAGAGATGTTTTATTGTTTTGTGTGTATGCTGGAGATTTCAGGTCATGGCCAATAAGAATTGGCCGATTTGCTGGCAATGTGCCTTACAATGAAGCCTCTGTCTGTCTGTGTCCTCGAGCCGCAGGGAGGGATGGATGCTGGGTGGACCCATTTCACTTCTTGGGGATGTAGAAGAGAGATTTGGCCATTGGATGGGAGGGCAGTAAAGCACCATCTTTCATCCTAGAGAGTCCATTGTGCACGATGGCTGGCCAAGTCTTTAAGCATGGTCTGTGGTGATGGGAAAGAGAAGCTATGTCTCTAAACTGGGAGGAGACTAGTGACTGGAATTTCATGAGCTTGTTCCTTACAACCAACTGAGCCAAGAAATTCTTCAATTATTATGTGTGACATACATAAAACATATATATGTATATGTAATGTAGTTGACATATTAATTCTATCATGGATGGGTAATACTTTATATAGTATAGTTGACATAATTTCTCTGATATATTTTTATGTCTTTGTCTTGACCTCTGAAAGACTGAAAAACTTTTTTGAACCATTTTTTTTTTAATGAAAAAGTAGTTGCATGTACAAAGCAAAATATATAGAGTATAAAAAGCTCTGCCATAAAAAATAACTCTTCCTTTCATCCTGGGTCCCAAAGTCCCCTCCCCATGGCAACCACTGTTAACAGTTCTCTTTCAAGTGAATCATTCCAGAGCAGGTCAATACATGCACACACACACACACATAGACACACACACACACACACACACACACACACACAACTTCAAACCATATAGCCAGATCCAACGGGAACACACTGTATTGTTCTCCACCTTTTCCCCTTAGTAATTTATTTTGGAGATCTTTCCTTAAGGCACACATTCACCTACCTTATTCTTTTTAATGACTGTGTAGTGTTCAAAATGAGACGTAGCATGATTTAATGTACCAACCCTCACCCAAGGGCACACAGTTCATTGCTAGCTTTCTGCTACAACAGACAGCATTGTTGTTTATCTTCCCTGTACAGATTTATCTCTAGGAGAATCTCCTAGATGTGGTTTATCAGTGTCCAATGGGTACATGCATTGTAATTTACTATGATTGCCATTGTTGTTATCGCTGTTTTTTATAGATATCCAAACAGATCAAGCCAGTTTACTCACCCACCAGAGGGCCAAGAGCACCTGTTTTATTATCCCTTCATAAGCTCAGTGTATTTCAAACTTCAGTCTTTGCCAATCTGATGCATGAAACATGCCACATTAAATGCGAAGGGTTTTGAAGATGGAGTCCTTATGGCTTTCCCATAGATATTACAACATCGTGGATCTTGAACACTCCTTAGGCATTGGTTGGTCCAATCTTCTCATTTTATAAGTTGAGGAAGGAAGCTCGGCATGGGAATGCCCTCTGCCGTTCCCTGCAGCACTGCCCTGCCCTGCCCCCACCAGGGCAGAGCGGACAGCAGAGCTAATAGGGCTAACATGGGCTTTCATGCCTGTGGAACCACCGCTCCTGGCCAGCACCATCGGACCAGTTGCTCGACTCACTGGTGAGATCCAGTTGTATAATGCCCAGTTTGCCTTCCCACCTCACCTCAGGGACTCCATACTGGAAACACCTTATTAGGGATAGCAACATCCGTTTTGACCGTGTGAGAGAAGTTCTGAGAGGTTTGTCTCCTGGAAGAGGTCGTGCATCCCCTGATTGTCTCCTAGCATATGACTGTAAGATATGGGTGATTGACAGGAGATCCTTCCTAAGGGGGAGGGCTTTTGTTTTGGGGTGAGGGAAAGGGAGCGCAGTCAGGGGGAAGGTGAAATGTGAAAGCGAATAGCCTCTGTCTCAGTCTGTTCAGGCTGCTAGAAAACAAACAAACAAACAAACAAAACCCACCACAGATTGGGGGGGCTTAAACAACAGACATTTATTTCTCACATTCTGGAGGCTACAAGTCCAAGATCAGGGTGCTGGCAGATTTGGTGTCTAGTGAGGGCCTGTTTCCTGGCTCAGAAATGGCCATCTTTTTGTTGTGTCCTCACACGGCAGAAGCAGTGAGGGAGTTCTCTAGGGTTTCTTCAATCAGGGCACTCATCCCACTTGGGAGGGCTCCACCCTCACGGTCTAATCACCTCCCAAAGGCCCCGACTCCTAATGCCATCACATTAAACTTTAGGATTTCAACATATGAATCTGATGGAAGGACACAAGCACTCAGTCTGCAGCCTCGGGCTCTGGTCCTCTCTTCACTAGTGTGGTGTCTTTGGGTAAACTCCCTAATTCTGTCAAGCCTCAATTTCCACATCTGTAAAGTGGGGATAATTAGAGTATCTACCTCTTATGGTGTCCATGAGGATTCATAAGGTAACATAGGAAAAGCATTTGGCACAGTGCCCAACAGGTTGCTAAGCTCTGATAATGTGAAGATGTTCCACATCAGTGTTCTTTACTGCTCTCCAGAGCTCATCTATCCTACATCTTCATCCCAGCCACCTCTGACCTTCACTTTCTTTATCTGCACTTCTTTTTGCTCTCAGATAACTCTCCCGGACAAGGCATTTTCTAAAATAGGAACATTATGAGGGAAAGTCACTCCCTCCTGGAAGAAATAAACAGCACCCCAAGGAAGGCAAGCAAAGAAAGCTCCCTCCCCCAAGAAAAACCAAGCCCTCTCTCAGTTGTGCTGAGCCAGTTCTAGAGACTTAGATGGTTTGGAGCCTCAGTTCATCATCCAAAGGCATCTGGGAGAGGGGTGTCAGGATTCATCCCAACTTCCTCAGAGCCAGGCACCAGAGTCTTTTCTGTCTGTGTTCAGCACGCGATTGTTCTGAACTTGACTGACATTCTCCCCTCCTGTTTGATTTCAGAAGCTGGCGCCCTTGGAGATAAAACCCATGTGGCAGACAAAATGGCCCCCTAGAAGGCTGGCTGGGATAAATAGCTTTTCTAGACTGTAGAAATGCCAAATAGAAACTATGTCCCTCCAATATTTTAAATCTAAAATACTGATGTCTTTTCTCTCTTCTCTAGTAATGGTACAGTCTAACTCCTGAGTTTTTGAAGCTGGTGGTTGGTTGTGGTTCTTGGCTTTAGGTGTTCAAAGTGTGTGTGTGTGTGTGTGTGTGTGTGTGTGTGTGTGTGTGTTATTACCATCTCTTCTTATTAGCCATTCTCTTCATACCAGTAGGAGAACTGGATTCCAGGAGATCTGCTGGCTTCTAGGAGCCATAGAGGATATGTTCTGTGTGACCAGGTCAGAGGTAGGGTTTCTATAACCTGTGTAGTTTTTGGACCACTCACAAAAACATCAAGCCCTTTTGATAGAGCTGAAACCGATGCTCTATCCGTGCTTTTGCTAGAAGAGATTCAATGTAAAGATTAGTTCTAGGAACAATAGCCCTTTTTCACCTCATTTTTATGTTACACATTCTTCTGATTTTGCTAGCACTGCCTCCCCTCAGACAATCAGGACTCTGTCAGAAAGCTTTCAACCATGTTCCAAACACATTTAAAAAATAACACACACACACACACACACACACACCCTAAGCACAATATGGGCACTTCACATCCACCTTTATCCATTGGAAGTCTGCAGAAAAATATAATGAACTCTTGTTTTATGAAGAGCATGTAATGGGCCTGAGGTTGGTGGTCAATGGATCAGGGCTCCAGAACCAGCAACATCCCCCTTCGCTGCAGGGGGCTGTTGCCTCTCTGGGCCTGTTTGCTCAGCTGTGTCACAGGACGTTGGGTTGAATGATCTAGATTGGGGGTGGAGTCCCTCTACCGGCGTCATGTCTGAATTCCAGCTTCATGCTGCTGTTGTTCATTCCTGATGCTTTCCTTATTGGTTTATTTTTTTTTTTCATTTTTGGAGATTTCTAAAACAAAATAAGTGAAGAAAGTAACAACCATTCTATTCCCGTCCCCTCAAATGAATAGGCTGGTGTTATGAACTCTGAATCTCTTTCTTTCCTCCTGCCCTCTTTTAAAAATCGTATGGTTAATATACTAAATGTGATATGTGCTCATATTAAACAGAAACTTGTATAGTCCATGCAGACTAGTACAAAGATGAAAGTTAAAAAAACACACATGAAATCCTACCCTCAGAAACAAATATTCTTAATATAAATTGAACATCATTTCTTCCCTGTACACATACATACTTATGGATAGACATGCTAGGTAGATGGATAGAAATCATTTATAAAGATGGATTTAATCTGTACATATTCTTTTAATGACAAGCGCTTAGATTTAACTTTGAGTATAATAAAAAAAAATCTGAATTGAAACAGAAGATTTGTTGGAACCACAGGGGTTTCTGTACCCTATGAAAGCTTTTTTTTCTAAAAGAATTCTTTAAAGCTAAACATGTAATTTTTAGGTGATGAGAAAAGAATTTATTGCTCTTGTAACTGGAAAGTCCAAGGAGAGAGTGTTATTCTCTCTCTGGATCTGGAGCTGGATCCAGAATGACAGTGAGATGATCAGGTCTCTATCTTTCCTTTCACCCATGGCTCTTGATCTTCCTTTCTAATTTGCTTCATGCTCAGACCAGCTTCCCCACTGGGATGGCCCACATCACAATGGGCAGCTCCACTTACATTATAATGAAATAGAGACGCTGGAATTCTCAAAAGACTGGAGTCATTGCATCTTCCTTGCTTAACTATTTGTTTCAATCTTAAATCAGTATTCACTAATTTCCTGCCTGATAAGATAGAACGTTAGCAGTATCACACTTCTGCCTCTCCTCTTTCTACCAGATTTATAACATTTACCTTTATCACTTTAATTCCTGTAGTTGTTTAGTGTTGCCCTGACATAAAAATGAATTCAGTGTCCACCACCAGTCATTTTAATATGGTTCTCCATTCCTGATGTCACTATTTTAATTTATCATAATTGGCTGGATTTTGTGTCAAGCAGCTTTATCAAAGTTGTTCGTTATGACTATATACCCAATGGTTTTTCATGTTTGAGATTATCTCATGTTGCTTTTATACTTGGATGGTATCTTAGATTGGTAAAAATTTCTTGGAACATACTTTCTTTCCTTTGGCATTTGCCATTGTGCCAATGTCTTCTGGCTTTGAATTTTGCTAAGAATTCTGAGGCTAACTTGATTCTCCCCCTCATTCAGAGGGACTTTTTTTTACCTGCCTTTTTGCTTAAAGAATTATTTCTTTGTCCTTTAAGTTTAATAATTCAAAAAGGGTATGTCTTAATTTAAGCATCCTCTTTCATATTTTCCTGGCATACTGTATGCTCTCTCAGTCTGGGTCTTTCTTAATTTGTACATTGTCATCTGCTATATATCTAAATGCATCTTTATCTTCCTTTGTATCGTCTATTGGGGGGTCACCAATTATTTTTATGTTGGATTGTTTTTTTATGATTTGTATATTTATTAACTTTTTTCATTGTTTTTCCATCTTTGTGATTTTCTAAAAATTTTATTTATTTATTTATTTATTTGACAGACAGAGATCACAAGTAGGCACAGAGGCAGGCAGAGAGAGAGGAGGAAGCAGGCTCCCTGCTTAGCAGAGAGCCTGATGCGGGACTCGATCCCAGGACCCTGAGATCATGACCTGAGCTGAAGGCAGAGGCTTAACCCACTGAGCCACCCAGGCGCCCTTGTGATTTTTTTTTAAACTCAGTTTTTAATTTGATTATTTCAAACCTCTATAGCAGTAATATGAATTCAAATTTTAGTTCATATTTACCATTTCTGGTATTCTTCGTTTCATCTTGCAGTTCCAAGTTTCATCTATTGTCTTTTCTTTGTTGTTGTTAGCTTAAAGAACTTTCTTTGGCATTTCTTGTATTTTCATTTAATATATTGTATTTTAGATTCCAGGATTTTTATTTGCCTCTATTTCTCAGCTGAGATTCCCCATCTTTTTACTAAGACTGTATATTTTTTAAAAGTCCTTAAACATATTTTTACTGGATGCTTTAAAATCTTCATCTACTAATTCCAACATTTGTGTCAAATTGGGATCCATTTCAATGACTATTTTGACTTCTGGGTTTAGGTTATGTTTTCATTTCTTTTCACATTTAATTTTGCCTTGTTTTGTTCTCATTGTAGCCTGAACATTGTGGATGATATAGTGTAGAGACCTGAGATTCTGTTATCTTCCTCTGAAGAGTATGGAGTTTTATTCTCATAAAGAGTTAAATTACTGGGTAATCATCTTGAACTTGTAAAGGTTTGGTTTTATGCTTTTTAATGTGGTTCTGTTTTGGTTTTGCCCTTTGTCTAAGGGTGAATCTTTAGTTCTAGGATGTAGTCTTTATCCCTAAAAATAGACTTTCTGGGATTTCAATGAAAAATGTGAGGTATTTGCCAAGACTCTGTAATTTGTCAGGATCCAGGCTCAACATTTTGTCTACCCTACTATGGTTGGCAGCTGAAATCTCTGCTCAGCCTTTTTAGGTTTCTAGCTGTTTCTTTCTGCTAATCCTTGAAGTATTTCTATCCATGTGCTGTTCAGGGGTCAGCCACAGATACAGGGAAATAATATATACATATTTGGGGCTTGCCATTAAGGCTTTCTTAATTTTCAGATGCTCCAGCAGCTCAAAATTCCATCTTCAAACACTTCAAGCCAGTGTTTGTGTTTTTCTGCTTGAGCTTTGGCCACTCAATACTCTGTGGACTGAAGAGTTTGCTTTCTCAAGGAAAAAGTCATCTAAGCATAGCTCTTACCTAGTGCACCTCCAGCTTTCAAAAGTTAAATCTCTCCCTGTTCTGCCTGATTTGAGTTTCCTTCTAGCAACTTTAATAGTTGCCTTTTATATTTTGTCCAGAGTAGCTACAATAAAAGTTATCCCACCATTACTGGACTTGAAACTTCATAGGAATGTGATTTTAAACAGTATCTATTCTGTACTATTAGTCTCAAATAAATTGTTACTATTCTCATTTTGTTTCCTTAAAGCTGAACCTCCATTTTCATCTCACTTCTTTGGTTTAATATTTTACTTTAGGAATATTACTTTTAAAAATGTTAGAAGTTTCATTTATTCAGGAGCACTGCAGACACCAAAAAAGGGCCTGCCATGTTAAGATGGTATTAGCAAGAGAATAAGCCTTACTCCGCTGCATGGCTGAGTTACTTCCAGTCATCTCCAATGTTATCTTTCCCAAAGTTGTGTTATCCTCAGTTCCCCCTTCTATATACAATTGTATCAATTAGGACTCCTTTTGTTGCAAATGGTGCAAAATTGGACTCAGATTGGCTTGAGGATGGAAAGGAAAATGATGGATCCACATGACTGAGAAGTCCAGGGATATGTCATTTCACACAAAATCTGATCCACAAGCTCAAATGTTGTCCCTAAGACCCAGTTTCTTTCTTCCTCTTTCTCTCACTTATGCCCTTGGTATAATGTAAGTACCATTCTCAGCAGATTCTCATCTTAAAATGGAAAGATGGCTCACCCAAGCCTCACTTTGGTCTGGATTCGAGTCCAATAGAAATAGGAGGAACTGAATGTCTCTCAGCAAGTGCCATCGACTCTCAGTAGCTCTGACTGTCAAATCCCTTATTCCTGAACCCAATACTGTGCCAGAAGAATGTGATCTTCTTGTTGGCAGGCTTGAGTCAGTGGCCTCCTCCACATGCATGGCTAGAGTCAGCTCCACTGAACCACGTGGACTGATGGTGCAGGAAGTCATTTCCCAAAGGCAAACTGTAATAGTGTCAACAAAAGAAAGATTACTGGACTCTGGAGGACAACAGAATGACAGGTGTTCTCTGTGACAGAAGTATGTTGGGTGGTTGGTTGGTGCCAGTTGTTATTTTAAAAATCAAAGGTCCTGAATAAGGACCAACCTGAATAAGCTTCCAACTTTTATACTGATCAGTTGACTTCATGGTATGTCTCGGGATCTATAAGAATGACCATGTGAGTCTCCAAGGCAGATAATCTGCGATATTAACAGAAAGGTGAGATGTTCCTGTGGCCCAACTACCATTTATTTTCTGCAAAGATAAATCATTCCAGGTTTATTTGAGGTAAAAATAAGTTTTTTTAAAAAAAGTTTTATAAAATTAAATAGAAAAGTATTTCTTCTGGGAGTTAAGATCAAATATGTATTTAAAAATATTTGATATTTGAAGCAAAAATACAGTGCCAGGGCCCATGGAGGCTACGAAGGCCTCTGGTTGTCTCAGATCATTCTTTCTTATTTATCCTTTTTATCTTTATCTACCATTTAAAATTTTAAATTAAATCTTATTTATCCTCTTAAAAGAAGTGAGACTTTCTTCTGGTACAGTCTGTTTGTGCAAGGTTTTAAATCTTTAGAGAAATATACAAGAAAGGATCTGTCTGTTTTTGGTAAACAGAATTAGAAAGAATTAGGAAGAATTGATTGCTCTCTTTTGCTGTGTAGCATGAAAGAGAAATTCTCTGTAGGATAGGGCAAAGCTGGTTTGGCTGTATTCTTACTTTGGGGCACTTCACTTTATGGTCTCTGTTTCTTGTTACTTCTCAGATTATCTGGGAACTTTTAAGGCAAATGTGTGGACTGGTTAGTTTCTCTTAATCAATGTAAGCATCGTTTCATCCTTAGCTGGGATTGTGCTATCCTGGTGTAGATAAAAAGGTTATCATGATGTTATTCTCACATCTAACCTTTAGAAGTTAAAAATAAAAATTTTTTAAAAATGTGCATCTGAAGAGTTTCCCAGATCTTTTATCCCAGTTTGATGTACGGAGGCTGCTGCTTAATTTGATACTTTTAGGATTAGAACAGGTTTGAGACCGTTGAAACACTTTTTCTTCTTGAGTGTCTAACCCATGTTTCTTGGATGTTTCTACAAAGTTCTTAACTGGCACACCACCCTCTGTCCTAGAGGTCAAGAAGAAACCCAATGACTAATTATTATTTTTACAGACCTTTACAAGCAAGAGTCTCGGGACTAGGGGTCCCTCACAGTAGAGGGAGGTGCAGATCTGGGCATATCACTGCATGTTTTGAAATTCCTACCATTTTCCAAATATTATTTGTACTCTGTTTTATTTAAAAGACAAATATTTCACATTTGTAACAGATAAGGAAGTTGGAACCTACAAATTTAAAAGCAACCTCTTGCAAGCTACCCAATATCCAATGACTTATGAAACTTTCAGGGTGACCAAGGGCTGCCTGCAACAGCTGGGGGTCTGAAGGTGTCAGCCAGACCTGTTATGGTTTCTGTCCACAGACTGCACCATTTTGAGGGCATCCTATCATGTGTCCCACTTGCTTTCTGGAAAGCTAGTGATGCCACATATTGAGGAAAGAGGTATTTTTGCTCCGAGAACTTGAGCAAGGCTGTCTTGCCAAGGCCCTTCCAGCCTCTGGGCCTGCTCCCCTCTCGTCCAGTCTCTGAGCCACAGCTCAAGTGATTTTAAAAAGCACAACCTTGACCTTATTACTTCCCTGATGAAAGCCCAGAAGTCGCCGTGTCACTGCACAATAACAACCCTTCAAGGGGGCACCCTACTCCCTTCAGGATGAAACCCAAATTCCTGTGTATGCCCTGAAAGCCTGGCGGTCTGACCCTCCTGGCTCTCCAGACCCTTCCTGGCTAGGTCCTTCCCACCTGGGGCTGCAGATGGGGAAGGTGCCTTGCCTTCTCTTCTCCTGTCTGCCCTGCTGGCCCCCTGCCTGGCCCCTTGGCCCCCTCTCTCCACCCTCCCACTTATCATGAAGCTCAGACGTTAGTTTTCCTGGGGAATCTCCCTGATAGTCCCCTCCCTAAAACCTGAGCCAGAGCACCTCTCCAGTCTCCCTCTCCCCACTGACAGCCATCAGGATGGGCCCAGGGATGGGCCCAGGATGTGTCAGATGCCCAGTAAGTATTGGTTGAATGAATCCAAGCTTAATTTACAATCCTTTCACAGATAGGGCTGGGAGGGCAGAAAAATTAGTTGAGAGCTGTTTTGTTTCCTTTTAAAAGAATTGCTTCTGAGAGTGTTATCATTGAAGAATGTGTGTGAGTGTGCACGCGTGCGCGTGCCAGTTTCACATCCTTCCCTGTCTGCCATCTTACAAAGGGTCTCTTTTGATTTGTGGGTCTCAAGACTGAATGTCAGAGAATGAAAAGCCCTGGAAACAGTTCATTTGAATTTGAATTTGAGGTGGTGGAAGCAATTGAATGGACTTCTCAAATTGTTTTATTGTTTATAAATAGTGATGACGTATTTTCTTCTAGTTTTTTCCCTTTTTCCTCTTAGAACATCTTGTCTAAGAGAACTGGAGGAGAACCTGGAAAACTGTCCCTTGAAACATCCATTAACTGAAAAATGGTGTTAAAGAAAAGCATCTGCCTTATGGAAATGTAGTTGAGCTATCATCCATCCATATGGGATGCATTTTACTTGAGTCGAAAAAGTTTCTGAAGGGAGGAATCCCATAAATATACAAACTGCTCAACTTTGTTATTCAACTCAATTCAAAAGTGCTACAGGGAATTTAACATAAGAAGCACTGGCTTTTGAAGACCACACCTACATTTTTATTATTGTTGGCATATTTACTGAAACATGTAGTGTGGATGATTGATTTATTTCCATGCTGTTTTGCTGAGCTCATGTTTAAGACTTGATTTCTGTTCAAGGCTGAGCTTTGTCTTTGGGATTTTGTTCAAAAGATACTTTACGATATAGGAATAGTTCGCATTTTGACCTCCATTTCTGTAAGTAGCAGAATTGCTCTTGGAACCTCCCATATTATGGGTAAGGTGTGAAAATTAGATAGTGCCGGAGGATCTTCTGAGAGTCTCTGTCTCTGAAGTGCTTCCAGGTTGTCTCCCCCTCATTGGCTCCAAGCCCTAGGGCAGGACCACCTGGATCAGGGTCATGAACTCACATGAGTCTTTGATGCGGTAATGGTCCTAGGAGGTACTACTTACCCAAACATAAAAATAGATCTTGCAGGAGCTTAGTCTGGGTTCAGAATCCTAGGCTTGTGTGAAATTTGCATGTGGCTCACACTCTTTGCTCTTCCTTTACCCATGCTGGAGCGCAATGCAGTTAGAGAGAAGATAAGACCCTGGCCAGCTGAATGGAAAACATGTAATAATATGAGTATCTCACCACTAAACTCCAATCTCTTTTCACCAACTCTGAGCCACCTCTGACATGACCAGAGGTCCTTGGGGGAAATGCCCTGGACTTGCATCAAGTGAAGAAAGTATTCCAGCAAATGCAATTGTGAGAATTCCTTTTACTGAAAGAAGCTCTTTGTGGAAAGGAAGGAGGGGAGTAGGAGGAGAGCTTGGAGCTCAGCCCGTTAACTCCCCTGCTCTTCTCTTGCAAAACAATCCACCCAGGCTCCAGTATCTGGAGACCACTGTGATCCCACGTCTTCTCCTTCTGGACTCTCAGCAGTATCCAGGTTTGTCTTAACTGTTGATCTGACCCATCCAGTCTTCAGGTTGTTGTGAGCCTGGGAATCTTTAGGCAATGGCTATTGTTAGGCACTCGTAGACCTTGAGGGAGGGAACGGCCAAAACACCTGTTCTCAGGAGGCTTCCCCAGAAAGGAGCATCTCACTCAGATGATGATAGGTTCAGGACCAGAAGCCCCTAAGACAAAAATCTATCATCTTCAACACTGCCCGTGGAAGCTTCTAGAGGAAGCACTGTGATGAACATTGATGTACATTGACATTCCTCTTTCAAAGTTTCCAACATTGCATTTTCCTCCTGGTCTGGCAGTTAATCACTCCTTCCTTGTGTTAGCACTAAATGAAATCGTTGACTTGCCTCTGGGAACCATGTTAGAGAATGCTTACTAAATAAGACTATGTCCACTCTGTGAATCCCACAATAAAAATGTAGGGAGGGATGAGGAGAGATGCAACAGAGCCACCTCTGACATAACAGACACTTATCTCCCAGTCCACATTTATTCAGGCACTTGTTCACTGAGGGAGAATTGCCGTATGCTTCCTTTTCTCCCCTAATCCACTCAGCTTCACTCCCACACCCTCCACAACAATTGAATGTCTGCTTGAAGTTCCTCCACTATAAACCAAGCAGGAGACTTCATGATGGCAGAGTGCCTGTTTCAATTACTCCTGTACTGCCCACACCTACATGATCTTCTGTAAACATTTGTTAAATAAAATAAAATATTTAGGAAGAGATTACATGAGAAATGAAATGGATGAGAGTAGATGTTCCGAATGGTATTAAATGGATGAAATTGACTTAGTAGCTGAGAGAGTGAATCCATTGGCTGAACGTGACCAAGGGCAGCATCCTGGAAGGTTTGGGATTTGAACTGCCCTCTGACAATGGGGTTGAATTAAGTTGGAAGACAGGGCCTGGAAGACACAATGACTAAATAAGTAGAGACAGGAAGCTATAAGGAGTGGTCCTAGAATTCTGGGTAGACCAGTTAACTAAGAAAGTTAGTACAGTGGAAGTATAAAAATCACATAATTAACCAAAAAGTTAGACTAAATTGAAGTAAAATCTTATATTTCCCAATCTTTTGGTCCCTTTCCTTGATATTTCTTCTCCTTCTTCTTCTTCTCCTTCTCCTTCTCCTTCTCCTTCTCCTTCTCCTTCTCCTTCTTCTTCTTCTTCTTCTTCTTCTTCTTCTTCTTCTTCTTCTTCTTTTTTTCCCTCCAGCACCTACCCTCTCTGACTTCTCAGTTATGTGCTAGGCTTCTCTTTATGGAATTTTACATCTGTTAGAAACCTACTGGTTGAACATTCCTAGGTAGGATCTGAGGGGCTCAGGTGGTATAATCCCTGAAATGGGGGTTCTCAGTGACTGAGACGAACTGAGTCCACTATCTCCATGAAATGTAATGCAAATAGGTAAAAACAGGTGCTTCAAAATATATGGGCCAAAGCCAATATGAATGTGCTACAGTTGACTTCTATATATTTTTTCCAATGTATATTGACAGGGATAAAAGAGATTACTGGTTTAGAAAAAAGGAACTCTCCTGAATGAGGGTTGCCAATTTGAACCGATGGGATAATTCGTATCATGAAGATGGCTTCGTTATCAAAAAAGTGTTAACCGGTGGAGAAGGCAGTCAAGTTCAGAACATTTCTCAGGGTTCTAATGATAGAGCAAATGCAATAATCAGCAGCACATTTCCTGCATTACTATGCAAATCGCACTACGACGAAATTAATAGTTGTCATTTGTTGTGTTTCCTGGTTTCTCTTATCCCTTTCATTTTGGTATCAGAGATTAAGAAAAAAGGCATACTTCTATTATCAGTCAACTTTTGACTACATGTATTTTCATTCTTCTTGGCCAACCTCTAGTTCACTGACACAGACTTAATGGAAAGAAATGATAGTACTATTAAAAAATAATTATGGACTTAAAATAGCAGGCACATTCTTAACCACCATGGATGGTTATAAGGGAGATGGGTTATGATTAGAACCTTGAGAGTAACTGTGAATTATCTTCCTTCTGCTGTTTGGGGAGGGGGGCAGGGGGAGGAGTACACATTGATTCTGAATGATATTTTTCCTTTTTAAAATTATTTTTGGCTGGAGAAGGAATTTAAAGATAATTTGGCTGTGGCATGCTCTAATAAGCTGGTTTCATAGCTTATCAGTGATTTCCAAGGCGTGTGGGAGGGTGAGCTGGGTTACCAGAATAGTAGGGGGACCATTTCCACATAGAGTCCCTGGGAGGCTCTAACATATAGCTTAAGGGGGACCATTCCCATCACTTCTTGCCAGTGTAAGCAATTTCCCTTGGATTACATAATATTCTTTGGGTATCTTGGGGATATAGGAGAGCTGAAAGCTCTCAGCTTGAACGGATTTTACAGCTAAAAGAACCCGGCTACTGCTACTTAATGATCAGTTTTTAAAGGGTAAGATTGGCTGCTGATTATTGAATATTGATTATGTGCTAGTTACTTGGCCAGGCGCTTATATCCGGCTCCGGCTAAATCTTGTTCTTTCTCACCGTATGGATGAGGAAGTAGAAATTCAGCAAAGTGTATTGTCCAAGATTCCAGCCAAGTGGCTCTGTAGTTGTTTGCATCCTAGCTTTTCTGGCTCCAAAGCTAAACAAGATCACTGTCAAGTCTAACAACTGGGGCATGGCACTGCAATGGGCATCTGGTTTAGCTCGTCACCCTCTCTTTCTGTCTCAGGGTAGCAGCACCCTGACTCTCCTTTGAGGGTCATTCCCTTCTCACTCTCAGTTCCTGTGGCTCATTCTCACCCAACTAAGTCCAGGGATGCGCAGCCTCCCGGCTAGAAGCCCATCTCACCATGGAAAGGTACACCCCCCTTCTGGCCCGAGGCCTCTCTTTCACTGTTACTTGTTCATTTAAAAGTGCGCCCTGCTTAAACCGATATGCACCTTGCATACCTACCTGACTATTGGATGCATCCTTAGAACATAGAAACAGAACAGCAATCTGGGCTTGCAAAACTATAAAGACACACTGAACAAACCCACAGCTCAGATTCTATCATCCATAAAACAGGACAGTCAATGCATTCTCAGTCTATTTTCTAGGGCAATTTTGAGAATAAATTTACATAGGAGATTTGAAAAAGTACATTAAAACACTCCGCAAAGTAGTTATTCTATATCATTCTTTGTAACATGGGTTGGGGGATGGGTACTAAGGGGGCTGAGTGACGAGGAACTTTTTAAACGAAAACCACTTTAGGCAGGTGGAGGTCTGAAGTCTCCCAGGGGTACTAGTGTAGAATAGGGGTTCTCAGTCCTTCCCCACCACAATGCGGAGGATAATCACAATCTTCATTAAAGCCCAGATTCCTAAAAACCCTGCGCTCCAAATTTTCTGGAAAGTAGAGCCGTCCATGGACGTGTTGCCACAAGGAGGCACAGGGTATCCATATGGGCGGCTGTCTTTGGACTGGGGTATGGTCAGCACAGGAGAGGGTGAAGGGCGATGGGATCTCTTTCCTCAACACAGTCCACATCACCACCCTTTTCCCCCTTATAGAGCAGATGGAAATGCAAATGGGTTCAAAGAGGTCATTCGTGACTAACCGGAAATCTGCTACAATTGTTTTTAATCTTTAAACTTTAGCAGCATAACTGTTTAAACATAAAATTAAGCAGAGATTCCTGGGGATGTAGCTTACAAAGAAACTTGGGAGCCACCAGTGGGTGGTGACCCCCCAGAGGATGATGGCCCACGTGGGGTGGGCGGTAGAGATACGTGGTCAGAGACATGGGGCTACCACGTGTCAGATCATCTGGGAACCTGCTCCTTTCAAAGATCAAGAGTGAACCTCCATTACTTCATCTCTGGAGTGGGGGTCACGTTAGGACTGGAGACAGTATATGGAAGCATCTAGCCTGCAGATGCTCAACAAATGGAAACCAGTCTTACTTTATAAGACACAACAGTGGAGTGCTCTTCCAGGTCTCCGGGACTCAGAAAGCATTATGGAGCAGCGGGTTTTTGCTGTTTCCTGCTGGGTGTCAGGAGAAAAATGGAAACAAATGAGGCATCTAACGCAGGTTCTCCTGGAGCTCCCCGCTAATGGGGAAAACAGACACAAGCCTAAGGAATTCCATTGTGGTTAAGCGTGGACAAAACCTACATGGAAGAGCAGAGAAAGTTCCATGGCATGGGATTTGCAGGGGAGGGGGCAAGTGATTGCATGAAACCAAAATGGCTTCTGCCAAGATGCTTCGGAGCCCCCTCCCCTCCCCTGCGTATTGTCTGCCCCATTCTACCGTAACACATTTAGAATGGTGCAGAAAAAGAACCTTTTTTTTTTTTTTTTTAAATCCAGTTTGGCTCCTGGGAACACAAAGACATTTCTTGGCGCCTTCTTAGGGAGCAAAAGAAATTTATAAGGGTGTGACTGCGCTGATTACAACGACGTTGAGGCAGGAGCCTCTATCACATGTGTCTGTTCCCTGGCCAGGTGTAATCCAGTCCGGCCTTTCTTACACAAACACACACTACCAGGCAGCAGCATCGCACTCGGGCATGTAAAAATGCCAGGTTCCTTTCTTCCTTTAAGAACTGTTGCCCTTAAAGAAGGGAACGGGATGCTTTCCTGCCATACAGCCGTAACAGTGGAGTGAGGGACGAATGGCCTCCCCCCTACCCGGCTGCCGCCCACCCACGCGAGGGTAATAGTGCTAAGTTGCCTCTTTTGTCTGGCCCAGCCTGGCCAAGCCCTGGGATCTGGGAGCCCAGGAGCTGGCTCGGAGTGCCGGCTTGGTGATTGGCTGCCTGATGCACAGGCTGGGTCAGGACCACATCCAGCCCTTTGTCTTTCCCGAAGTCGCGCTGAGCATCCTCTAAGGCTGGAGAAGACCTGGCTCTGTCCAAGCCCCACATGGAGGAAAGGGCGGGAATAATGGCTCGCTCGGAGCAGGGACCCACACTGCCATCGCCAGCCTCTGGTCCAGAGGTAATGACAGCTGGTGGGAGCCCTTCACGCAGGAGCCCTGTAATTAATGCCCCACCACAGAGAACTGGGCTTGGACAGCCTTTCTCCTAAAACTGGGTCAGGGCGGGGCAGTCCCAAATGTAGATGTGCATTGTTAAACTATAGAGACAAATAAAGGCTCAAGCCAGTAACAGCCCCACACTCTTCTCAGTCAGCCGCTAAGGGAAAGGGACGTCCATTGTTTGCGTGCCAACCGGTTGCCGGACTGTGCTGGACCCTTTCAGCACGTGACTCGATCCAGGCTTGTAACCATGAAGAAAGTGGGTTATTATTTCCATTATGTAGGTGAAGCAGACCCTCTGAGGTTAAGGAAGTTGCCTGAAGCATTTGCATTAATAAGCTCAGTAGAAGAGCCTGGCCCAAACTCAACCTTGCCAGATGAACACCATTTTCATGCGCTCCCTTCTGGAATCATCCTCTGGGAGGAGAGAAACCAAGTTTGTTGTGTTTATTGTGGTTCCCTCTGTGTCTAGCCCGGTATCAGTTCTCCCTAAGTATTTGTCGATGACAGAAGAGCTGCTTATCCCATAATCTTGGGCCAAGCATCACAGAGAAGGAGCACAGGACTCTTCTTATGCAGGTGCTAGAACCCAGCAGATGTGATGTCCCCTCTTATTGATCTCCCGCTGTAGGGGAGTGCCATGTTGGGAACCACGGAGGGAGATGGACAGGGCATCCGCAATGCACCAGCCCAGCGGCCAGCACATAGAAGCGTGTAGAATAAAGGTAGAAGGAGGGTCCTGCCTGCCAGTCTCTATCTCTCCACGCTGTGGAAGCCAGAACAGTGTTACATTTATTGCTTTTCTCCAGGTCGACTCTTGGGAGGATATCATTGAACAGCAGATGCTGACTAAAGTATAATCAGCCTTCTTGACTTGAGGATGTGAAAGCCGAGGGCCAGGTGACTGGCAGTGGCCTGCCCCAGGCCATCCCCCAGTTAGCAGCAGACCCAGAACGACACCCCACACCATGAGGAAAAACCTGGGGCCTTCTGCATTCCACCCTACCCTTCTGAGCTCTGAACTGCAAGCCTCCTCCTGGTGAGGTGTGACAGCAGAAAGACTCTTCTCAGGCAGCAGGACAACTGATCTTTCGAGAAAACTCAAGCTCCCTTTGGTAACAGTTTTCATTAACCCACCTGTGGGCAGCTTACTGGATGCTGGGACTGTTCTAGATGCCCATTCAAGCTTTGTGTCATTTAATCCTGGCAGAAACCCTAGAGGAGAAGCACCGTCATCACTGTGTTGCCAATGAGGAAGACTGAGCCCCCGTGACTTGCCTGAGGTAGACCTGAAGGAGATCCCAGGCCATAAAGCCCTGGGTCTCACCGACAGATTTCACTGAACACAGTAACAACTTGGCCATGTTTCCTGTACATTTTGCACTTTTTTTCTGGTTATAATATCTATATTTTTTAATCTAGTGAGGCATGCTTGAAAGAGCGTAAGCCAAGAGATCCTGTTTATTATTTAGGCAACAGTTTCAGTGCTGACTTTCATATGAACCTTATCAGTGTCAAACCAGAGTTTACTAACACTTTGCTGACTTATAAACAGGCTCCCACACGCTTACTTTCGTGCTTATACAAAGAAACACATGTAAACATTTCAAAACATTTCTGGTGGGCAATTAATTTTTTTCCTTTGGGAATATATCCAATGGATAATAATAATGAGGCAATGCATATTTTGGAGATAAATAATATTAAAATGGCTAGCTTTGGGGTCTTTCAGGGATTTTGGTTGCTTAGAAATTGTCATTAAGTATGTGTATACTTAGAGATCCATTTTTTCTGGCGTGCCCTAAGGAGTGTGCTCAGGAACTGGAGACGGAAGAGGGGGACCAGTCATGAGGGTTTCTTTTGTTTATTTGGAAACTCTGTGTCTTCTGGAGAACTGAAGACTTCGGGGCTTTGGGTGGGGGGAGCGTCTTTGTTCTAAGCACAGTGCTGCACATCTAAGAACCTTCTCTACAGCTACTTCCAGATTCCTTCCCTGTTCTTCCTGTTCTCTTTTTCATTTTTCCCCTGATCTCTCTTCTCCATGTGGTAGAGGTAGACTGAGAGGCTAGTGGGGGAAAGGAGAACCATGTTTATCATATTTTATGATCTCAGTGCTTGCAGAAGGAGAAACATTCCCCATCTGAGCATCCTCTCTGGGTCTGTCGTCCATTTTGAAAGATGTCTCCTCCAGGAGAAATCCCTGTGTCACGATGGTTTGCTTCTCTCGAGCTATATTAAGATAATAGCATTTCTTGGGGGCATCTGGGTGGCTCAGTGGGTTAAAGCCTCTGCCTTTGACTCCAGAGGCATGATTCCAGAGTCCTGGGATCGAGCCCCGCATCGGGCTCTCTGCTCAGCAGGGAGCCTGCTTCCCTTCCTCTCTCTCTGCCTGCCTCTCTACCTACTTGTGATCTCTCTCTGTTAAATAAATAAATAAATAAAATCTTAAAAAAAAAAAAAAAGATAATACCATTTCTCTAGCCAAACATTTTTGGTTAAGTGCTTCAAGAAAGACACCAGCAATTTCAAAGCTATGACCTGCAGACTTGAAGGTTGCATATCAATTGCCAGGTTTGAAAATCTCTCACCATCGGTTTAGGTGGAGAACTGGAAAGGTCTTTTTTTTTTTTTTTTTAAGATTTTATTTATTTATTTGACAGAGACACAGCGAGAAAGGGAACACAAGCAGGGGGAGTGGGAGAAGGAGAAGCAGGCTTCCCTGCCGAGCAGGGAGCCCAGTGCAGGGCTCTACCCCAGGACCCTGGGATCATGACCTGAGCCGAAGTCAGATGCTTAATGACTAAGCCACCCAGGTGCCCCTGGAAAGGTCTTTAAGACATTCACTGCCTCTCTTTTTTTCCTGGAATATAGTAGGATTCACACTTCCCTACGCCTTCTGACACCGAACATGACCTTGTGACTTGATATGGTCAGTGAAATGTCAGTGGCAGAGCAAGGAGACAGAGGGTAACTTGCCACATGCTCTTTCCACCAGCTGTAGCAACTGGCAATGCTCCATCAGCCAGAGAGGCCCGTTCATCTGTGATGGTCACATCCTACATAGTATAAGTACTCTATAGGCAGGGGTCTAGGCCCAGATGTCCATCTGTGGAGAATTCCTTGGCTGGATGAGAGTTGCCTTCTGAGGTTCCTTTCTATTCTAAATTCCCCATTACTGTGAAATTTTAGGTCGGAAGTTAACTTTGCTGTTTCACGGCATGGTATCTCCATAGGATATTTTCTGACTCATATTCAAAGATCCGGATGCATAGCTGGTTACTGCCTCTCATGAGCTATTATAAGCCAAATATTAAACATTGTTAGCCATATAGTAACCTTTCCAGACCTTAGCCAAATCACTTAATCTTCCTGAACCCCAGTTCCGGAAATCCAAAAATGCAGTGGCCACCAACACTGCCTACTGTAAAACATCTCAGAAATCTTAAAGCCAAAGCAAGATGATGTCTTGGAGGTCTGGTCTAGCCCTCTACAGGTGGAAAGCAGTATCATCATTCCACACTACAAAGGGGCATTACGCCCACCAACTCCTGTTTGCTGGGCTGGTATAGGGGGTACATGCATCCTGATTGGGTCAGAGCTCTGCTCCCTCACTGGATGGAATGGATTCTTTCTGAACTCAAGAACTGGAGCCCCCTCATCTCCTCTGACCAGGGCTACATGCTGGGCTCTGTTTTACAAATAGAAGTTATGCATCTTGGCTCATGCATTTGCAAAGCACCCAAAATTTCTACCTAATTTGGTTGATGCTTTATAAAATGACATCTAAAGAAACATTGTAAGGCTTAGAAGGGTCCCACAAAAGGTCCTACAAGAGCCCTGGTCCTTTTTCCTTCTCAGAGTGCTCAAATCCCCTTCAGTCATTGGTCCCAGTGTGTCCTGTGTGTGAAGATTCCAATCCCCAGAATCCATCATTTTGGCCATTTCCTAATCCATGGGAGGCAATACATTTACTAACTTCTGAATACCTATCTTTCCCAGCAGATAGCATCCTTTTTTTGGTTATATCCCCACTAGTTTTTATTAAATCAGTCTTTTGCTGTAGAGTAAGTCCTGAGCTTTGACTAATTTTTTAACCCTAAGTAAATGTTTGGACATTTCAAGATCGCCTGTCCCCCCTCACCCAAATGGCCTTTTAATTTTGACATGTCTTTTCAGTGTAACATTGTTTCCATTTTCATATGCTTGGCATCACCCAGAGACTCAGAATAAGTCAATCCTTTGATTCTTTCCTTCTTCCCTTTCCTCTCCCTCCCTCCCTCGCTTCCTGTCTTGTGGCATTCTGACCGGCTGATCCTGGCTTCTTCAGGGAAGCCATTCACTGGACATCTTCCAAAGCAGCCCCTGAGAAAGTGATAGTGGTAACCCCCATAGACTCATCCTTGGAACAAGCACCCTCAGGACAGGTTGCCTCCCCATTTGGGAGTGTGGTTACAGAGCTTGGCAGGAATGTCAGGCTGAAACTGATTCATTCATAAGCCTGGCCACAGTGCACAGAGAAAAGCCCTTTCCCTGCCCTGGACCCCCCCCCCCCCCGACCCCAGCCAAACAGCTTCAGCTTATCTCTAAGAAGATTAGAGGACCTCTGGCTCATCGCTGGCTTTCTTTCGATGCCAAAAGGCCCAGCCGATCAAAGTTGACATTACTTCACATAGCTAGTGGCTTATCGCCGGCCTGTCCTGGGACTGCTGACCTCTCAATTAAGGTTTTAACAACAGTTTCTCTTTGGGGAGGAAATGCTCAGAGCATGGAGGACAGTTTACACTACGGGACTGCTGGTCCTGACCCCACTGGCTGGGCGGCCTGTCGTGATTGCTAACCATGCAATTAGCGGCAATTTTTCAGTTCCCTTGTAAAGAAAAAAATGTTATTTCTACCGAAACTATCTCCAAGTGTCCTAAAGCATTCTATTTTTCATATCTAATGAGGTGACAGTGGAATTTGTTAGATGAAGAGGACTTTATCAAGCTTTAATGCTAACATGCCTCTCAAATCCAGAGCCTTGCGGGCGCGTCAAAGGAGACAGCGGTAATCCAAAGCATGGTGTGATGGATGCATTTTTGGGGCATTCCTTTGCTTTCTCATGGAGACCAGCCCCTCACCCCCTGTGTTGTTTCAGCCTCCTTGGAGTTTTGTCGGAAATATGGCCTGCTAGCTTGATCAAATTGAAATTGAAAGCCAAAGAAAAATATTTTGCACCTTGGCCCTGAAAGTTTTCCCAAAAGATGTGAGCTTGTGAGATGAATGTTGTAAACTTGTGAATTATGGGGGAAATATAGATTTTTATAAAATATAGATTTTATGGGGGAAATACAGAAGATAAATTCCTTTTATTGGGTGTTTGTTCCCGTTAGCTTGGAAGATACCATAGACTTACGTAACGAGTCTCTCTACTTGAGAAGCTTACACCATAATTAGGGAGATAGACTATCGCAACAGACCAGACAGAGCTGAGGCTCTAGAGCAGACAGATGTGGGTTTGAATTTCAGCTTTGCTCTTTGCAATCTCCCCCTCCCCCAGCCTCTCAAAAAGATTCGTCATGTTGTGAGTCTCTGTTTCTTGGTTTTTACAACTGGACGAAGCGGTCTCTGAGCTTCTCAGGGTTGTCGTAGGAATCAAATGTTGCCCGGTGCATGGCATATGGGACATGAATGGCCATATACCATGCACTGAATTGAATGAATGGCAATTGCTAGTCATTTCATGATGATTGTATAAATTCTGAAAAGTTTGCTGTGAAAGAGGGGGTAGAATTTACCAAAAGGCTGGGAGGCAGGAAGCCCTTCTTGGAGCAGAAGTAGACAGGAGCGCAAGCCGAGCATTAAGGGGACAGCTGGTAAACCCCAGGAGCCACATGCTGGCCAGTTGATTTTTACGCCTGCCTTCCCAGTCTTTCATACCTTGTGTGCCTGCCCAGCTTGTGGAGAATTCCTGAGGAAGCCACAAAGTTAGTTTTCTGTATCTGTTACAGATGAGGGTCAGTTGTCATTTCCATCATAAAATCCATGCTTCATGGGTCTAAAGCTTGGAATTTAAAATGACATGGGGCTTAAGCTCTACTTAACGCTTTTGATTTAAAACCTTCTCAGAGAACAAGAGTTTTTGGTCTGCATGGCTCATAATACCACCGTAGGCTCTTTGAAAGTGAATTCTGTATCTGGCTTTGCGCAGCCTTTCCAATCACCAATAGCTTTAAACAAGAAGTCATAAAAACCCAACACTTTAAAAAGGCAAATGATCAGCCACATTTGCACTCTCTGTGGAAGAATGACTTGGTCACCCGAGAGATTTCATTTTTCTGCATGAAAATGAATTTCTTGAAATTCATCTTGTTGAAATTCATTCATTTCATGAATTTCATGAAATGAATTTCTTGAAATTCATGAATTTCATGAATTTCATGAAATGAATTTCTTGAAATTCATGAATTTCATGAAATGAATTTCTTGAAATTCATGAATTTCATGAAA